>NC_087176.1:67500-135000 GCF_035594125.1 Scylla paramamosain
AAGGAAAGTTTGAAGCATTTTTAGAGGGGCATTCGGTCTGTGCATGCGTGTACATTAATTTTGAGGTGTTCCTTGTCATCCCCTGTCACTCCTGCCTGCCTCTGTCACCTCTACCAATCCCTGTCAAGCTCTGCCAAGCCCTTTGTCACCTCTCAAGTAATGAGGTGGCTTGAGATGTGAGATTTTAAACAGAAGCCTTTGCTGTCACCCCTGCCAAGCCCTACCAAACCCTGTCAGCCCCCACCAAGGCCCTCTCAAGCTCCACCAAGGCCTGTCAACCCCCTACCGAGACCTATCAATGCCTGTTAATCCCCTACCAAGCCTGTCAGCTCTATAATCTGAAAAAAGTGCAGTGTCTTGAAATTTGAAGGAGGGATTCATTAAGTAAACAGTGACTTATGGCCAAAATGGAGTTAAATGGAGATTAAGTAGAGATTAGAATAGAACCTGAAATTGACCAGGATAGTCAGCCACATTTACAATCACAGACTTCCAACTTGCTACTCCTTGGTGTGAAAGAATCTGCAGGAAATTAAGTACATGCAACTCCTGTTAGTCCCTCATGTGTTCTTGAAAGCAGACTGACAGATTCAGTGTGTGACATGCTGACGTGGGGGAAGGCTGTCTGGTGGCTGCTCTATGCTGTAGCTAACAAAATGGTTGTGTTTCAAGTGTTGTCATACCTGGAAAGTCTACAGGTCATCATTACTAGTATAAATGTGTACTACAATGGTGAAATTTAGTGAAAAAATGTGCTGTTTATGTATTGGCAGGGAAAGATTTGTGCTCATCAAGACATAATGATAAAAATTTTTTTTATTATTATTATTATTATTACTATTTTTTTCCTTTTAGTTGTTTTGCTGTAAGATGAGACTGCAATAACTGCCCCTTGATGCCCTATAAGGTACCGCCAAGCACCAAGGGGCGGCCACCACGGTGTACAGTGAAGCACGTCCCAGCATCCCTGTCACCATCTTTTCCCTGCCAATAATTATGCATTACATTTCCCAGCTAATTTCTTTCTAGTGCAACATTTCTACTACTAATGGTGGCCTGTACATTTCTCAGCATGACCAGTACAGCACTTCAAACAAACACAGCCTTTTCTTAGCCACAGCAAGGTGCAGCCACAACAGACGGCCTTGCCTAAGTCAGCATGTCACACTGCATCCATAACACTGAGCTTCCAGGAACACAACTGTGGGACTGATACAAGTTACTGTGTAGGTCATTTGTCCCAGCAGACTCTTTCACAGCAAGCAGGCATGAGGTGGTAGTCTGTGCAGTGCGTCAGTGCTTGGAATTTTCAACCGGTCTTGCTGCATCTATGGCCCAGAGACCAAACACAGACCAAACAGAGGCCTAGCTGAATCTAACACAAGCCAAACAGAGGCCCACCAGAACCATACACAGGCCCACAGAACTAACTGACTGGCTGGCCGGCTCACTGGCTGGTTGAGTGACTAACTGACTGACTGACTGACTGACTGACTGACTGACTGACTAGCTGAGTGACTGATTGATTGGCTGGTTGGTTGAAAGGCTAGCTGGCTGGTTGAATGGCTGACTGACTGACTGACTGACTGACTGACTGACTGACTGACTGACTGACTGACTGACTGACTAGCTGAGTGACTGATTGATTGGCTGGTTGGTTCAATGGCTAGCTGGCTGGTTGAATGGCTGACTGACTGACTGACTGACTGACTGACTGACTGACTGACTGACTAGCTGAGTGACTGATTGATTGGCTAGTTGGTTCAATGGCTAGCTGGCTGGTTGAATGGCTGACTGACTAACTGACTGACTGACTGACTGACTGACTGACTGACTAACTGAGTGACTGATTGATTGGCTGGTTGGTTGAATGGCTAGCTGGCTGGCTGGAAAATAGTCATGGTGAGAGAGAGAGAGAGAGAGAGAGAGAGAGAGAGAGAGAGAGAGAGAGAGAGAGAGAGAGAGAGAGAGAGAGAGAGATATGCTATTCTTAACAATGTATTTAATTTTTATCCTATTTCATTTTATTAGATTTACTTCTTTTTCTTCTTCTGCAGCTGCTCCCATATTCATATGGGGTCACTTTTCCTTACTAGTCTTCTCCCCAAGGCTCTGTCCCCAACCTTCTCTCCACTCAATCCTCTCTCACTCATGTCCTCTCCAATGTGATCTTTCCACCTTTTCTTTGATCTGCTACGTCGTCTTCTTTTTATTTTTATTATATATTTTTTTATTATATTTTTATTATATTTACTAAGAAACTAATTAAACTATACTTTCTACAAAACAACTACAACCATAACACCAACAAATCATTCCAGACTACCCCCATCCCCTGCCTCCCGCTGTGCCCCACCCAGACACCACGGCCCAGCAGTGACGCCATTCCACCTGCTACACGACGCTGGCTGACGCACTCCAGACGTGGCAGCAACAGGAGGTGGAGGGCAGGAGCAAGAGTCGGATGGATGGCGAAGGAAGGCATGATGGCGGAGCTGGTGGCTTTGGAGGGTGTTCGTGCAGGGTACCTCGGCAGGGTCTAGATTAGAGCAAATGGATGATGAGAGACTAGTAAGGTGTTTGTGTGGAATATTAGGAGTAGCAGTTGGGGGAACAAGTGTGTTAGGATGGTAATAAAGAATGGCTTGGAAACTAGTTGTTGGGCTTTTGAGGGGTTGAGTGAAGCCTTGTTGAGAGTGATGGAAGTAGGATTGTCAGAAATGGAGAGGGCTTACAATGTTATGTAACTAAGTGGACAAGTGAGATAGACAGAGTGATCAAGCACATGGGACTGAGTGAGCCAAGTGTGGAAATTCTGGGATGGAGTGAGCCAGGTGTGGAAAAGTGTGGAAATTGTGGGATTGAGTGAGCCATGTGTGGAAATTGTGTAGAAAAGTGTGGAAATAGTGTGGAGAAGGTGTGGAAAAAATGTGGAAATTGTGGGGTTGAGTGAGCCAGGTGTGGACAAGTGAGATAGACAGAGCGATGAAGCATGTGGGGTTGAGTGAGCCAGGTGTGTGCGTCACTTGGGGATGACTGTGAGCTAACCTGGGACCAATGGTTGATGACGCTCACTGATGGAATTAGAAGCTGCATGAATTGTTTATGTAGATTTTAGAAGCTGTCTCAATTGTTTGTGTAGATCTGAAGCACTTACTTTGAATTGAAGGCTTGGACCATGTAATATCTTTGTAATTCTTCTGTATCTCTGTCATAAGTTCCTTAGATAACTCACTACTGTTTTTGTCTCTATATAATAATATGTACATTTACTCAAACTGCATTTCCTTTCAGTGTGCAGGTTGGCAGTAAACCTCCCTGAAGGTTCCAGAACTGCTCACCAAGTGTCCAGCCCAGCCTGTCACAAGACTATGTGACAGTGGACCTTCCACTCATACTGAAAACAGCTGTGCACTGCCACTCACAGGAAGTGGTGACCACTCTAGGTGTGCTATCTGCTGTTTATATGTATAAGATGAGTACTGGCTAAGGGTAAGACAAATTCTTGCAGGTGTGTGTGTGTGTGTGTGTGTGTGTGTGTGTGTGTGTGTGTGTGTGTGTGTGTGTGTGTTTAGGAACCAATTAAATATTGCTTATTGTTAGAAATGGAAGAGGCTCTGAGGGACTTTGAAAAGGTTGCTTATATCAGTGAAATGAGTAGGTGTGTTCTTGGAGACAGAAGCAGCATGTGGCCTGGCCTGGAGGAGAATCTTGACTGAGGCCCTTTTTTTTGAGAGACTGCAAGCTGACAGAGGTGAGGAAGATCCTTGTGGGGCTTATTCTAAAGGATACTGTAGTGAGGAAACTCAAAGCTTGGAGGAACAGAAGAACAGTGTTGCTGTGTGTGGCATTGACTGTGTACTATATCGTAAGGAAGACAATCTTTGCTCCCACAGTGTCAAGAGTGAAAACACAGTAAAAGCTGAAATAGTGGAGCCAGTATCACGTAACAATTGATCAAAGCAAAACAATTCAAGGTGTTACTAGTATTTACAGTGTTCTATAAGTACTTCTGAGAGAGAGAGAGAGAGAGAGAGAGAGAGAGAGAGACAGAGAGAGACAAAAAGAGAGAGAGAGAGAGAGAGAGAGAGAGAGAGAGAGAGATGATAAGTGATGTTTCTAGTTTCAGTGATTTACTTCACAGACAGTAGTTAGTGAGCAGGTGTTAAATATAATCCAGTGTTGCTGAGGGAGAATAAATTAATAGGCAGTAGTGTGCATAAATGTACTCTATGTATTTTTTATGTAGGAGGGACATTGACAACTTATTTACCTCTCCTTCCACTGAATGGCAGGCACAATGACACCAATTACCTGCTGTTTACATTTCACTGTTGACTCTTGCATTTCTCTATTAATCTGGGACTGAATTCTTCACTACTATTGGTTTGACATAGAATTTTTAATGTGTCCCTTGAAGATTAAAAGCCCAACCTATTTCCTTTATCTGTTATTTCCAGATTGAGTTGTCTTGAAGCTGAGATGAGTTGGTCGGGTAATGAGTGACTTGCATCAAGTGACCGTGAGGTGTTGGACGTGATATTGTGTTATTGCAAGTGTAACCAGTAATAAGTAAGTCCTTTCTTTAAAACTCTTCATACATGGATTTGTCATACATGGATGGATAAGGCCCTTGTACAGAGTCAGCAGCTGAGGGGGGGGTGAGAAAAACTGGCAGACATCTCAGAATACCTAACTTCATAGAAGCTGTTTTAGCTAGAGATGAGATATGAAATTTCCAGTTTCCAGACTGAGGAGGTTCAGTGTAGAAGAGGGGATACTTGTTGTCTGGAAGGTTGTGTTGAGTTGATAGATGGAGGAATTGAGTTTTTGAGGCATTGAACAATACCAGGTTTGCTCTGCCCCAGTCAGAAATTTTAGAGAGAGATTACAAGTGAGGTATTCTGTGGCTTCCCTGTGTGAACTGTTTGCCTCCCGAAAGGTTGGATGTCCATGAAAAGACCTGGAAAAATGCTGGTTAGTATAATCAGTGTAGGATTGGATAGGACAACAAGTTTGGTTTAGAAGATCATTGATGAATATAGGAAGAGAGTGAATGACGATAGAATCCTGAGGAACACCACTGTTAACAGATTTAGGAGAAGAACAGTGACCGTCTACCACAGCAGCAATAGAATGGTCAGAAAGGAAACTTGAGATGAAGTTACACAGAGAAGGAAAGAAGCTGTAGGAGGGTAGTTTGGAAATGCAAGCTTTGTGCCAGACTATCAGAAGCTTTTCATATATCCAAGGCAACAGCAAAAGTTTCACCAAAATCTCTAAAAGAGTATGATGACCAAGACTCAGTAAGGAAAGCCAGATGACCAGTGGAGCAGCCTTGATGGACCCTAATACTGGCGATCAGATACAAGTAGGCTGTGAAGTAATAGATGTTTAAGAATATTCCTATTAAGGGTAGATTAAAAACTTTAGATAGGCAGGAAATTAAAGCAATGGGACTGTTGTTTGAGAAATTAAAACTACTACTACTGCTACTACTACTACTACTACTACTACTGCTACTACTACTGCTACTGCTACTACTACTACTGCTACTACTGGATGGTATATCAGTTCACACAGCAAGAAGCCAAGGACCCACCGAGGCTGTCACTTGGAAGAGGTCATTGTTGTTGCATCCAGCATCCCAGCCTGACTGCCTAGACAGGTCCCGCAGGTTGCTGAATGGCAGAGATGCAGGCTGCTCCACAGCAAGATGTGAGACCAGTGTGGCAGAGTATGATGTGTACACAATGAGGGACACACTGTAGCCAACCCAGTAGATTACCCGTGGATTAACAGTGTCAATGTTGTATGTGAGTGTATAGTGTAGTGTCTGGGCCACCCTGTATAGGACTGCCAGCCTGGCATATAGATAGATCAATCTAATTATTTGACATTTCATATTCTGAACATTTTGCTGATCCAATTAATCTGTTAAGGGAGCACTTTGTTCAACATCTTTAAAATATTATTTGATCATCACCTGTATCTCTCACCTGATGATATAGATAGGCTGGGTGTAGGTAACAACTTTCAACCTCTCCTCAGTGATGGACAATTCAGAGACAGTGAGGTCAGCTTCCCCTGACTGCAGAGCTCCTACCGTGCCCGTCCACTCGTTGCTTGAGTTGTCCTTCAGTTTCCCGTAGGCATAACCTTCCAGTACATTGAAACTGACTCTGTACAAGAGAGAGAGTGGGAGAAAAAAATAGTGTTGTGTATTGAGGGAAAGAAAATTTCTGTCTTGTCTTCTCTATTTAGGGAAAGAAAAGGAAAAGGGCAAGTAGTGTCATATGCATGGAGGAAAAGGAAAATTATTCTCATATGCACTGAGCAAAAAGGAAAAGTACTGTGATATGTACTAAGGGAAAGGCTGGGTGTACTGAAGGGAAGGAAAAATACTGTTGTCGTATTTATTGAGGAAAAGAAAGAAATACTGTCGTATGTACATTTTTTAATTGCTAGAAAGAAAAGTGAAATATACATTTATATGTATAGTTTATTTTTCATATCAGTCACAAGTATGGATGTTTGTTTCCCTTCTTTTTTTTCACATGTACAGCTACCTCCTCAAATAGCATGTATTTTCAAAATTTCAAGCTGCTGTGATGATGAAAAAAGCCTGAAAGAAAAATGACAAGGAACAAAAAGTAATGAGAATAAGTTTTGTGGCAACTATTCATTAGGTGTCACTTTTTCACTCCTCCACTTAGACCGGTACAGTTGAACGCAAAATGTGAAAACTTACGAGAAATTGTGTGCATCCCTTAGTGCAGTGACAATATCCCCCACAAAACCAGTGATATTTCTTTGACTGGAGGTTAGTTCAATAATTTTGAAGGCTGGGATTAATTTTAATGAGGGATGAGAGGGTGGAAGTGACTGGAGTATAGGTTAATAATTCTACCAGCTGGAAAGGATTTTGAGGGTCAGAGGAAAGTGATTGGATATTAGCTTGATAATCGTGCTTGGTGAGATTAATTTTAGTGAGAGACTAGATGGTGGGAGGATGATATTTAGAGGTTAGTTTGGTAATTTTGCCAGTTGGTATTAATTTTTAGTGAGGGATGAGGGTGTCAGAAGAATGTGACTGGAGGTTAGTTTAATAATTCTGAGGGTGGGAGGAAAGTAATAGGGGGTTAGTTTAATTTTGGTGATGGATGAGAGTGTGAGTGGAAAGTGTAGCTGACCACATAATTTATCAAATAATACAAGCATGTACACATTCTTAATAATGTTCCATGTTAAGATATACTAAACATGAAGTTACTCCACAATATATGATGGTGTAAATTACGAATGGTTAAAGTCGAGACTTGTTTGATGATGGCCTGTTTGCTTGCTCCCCTTGGACGTGCGGCAAGTGCAGCAGCGTTCGACCGTTTCTCTAGGGGCAAGCGACACCTCCTGGTGGGGGACTTCAAATCTGCTGTCGCTGCCTTCGAGGTGTGTCTGTTGCTTAGGTGTGGTATGTGTTGCATGTTACCTAGTTGTGTTGTTTTCTGTGTTGTTAATTGTTTCATATCATAGTGAAAGTAAACACCAGGTTTAACTGACACTCCTTACCACTCCAGGAGGCAACAGAGTCCCTGGTGGAGCTGTGTGGGGAGCAGGCGCCCGAGTGTGGTGACGCGTACTGCCGCTGTGGCCGTGCATTGCTGGAGCTGGCACGCAAGGAGGCAGGGGTGCTGGGGCCAGATCTGGATGGTGCCAGTAGTCGTGTGTATTGCTTGGTTATTGTGTTAACGTGCTGGAGTGTGCACAGCCGGGAGTGTTTGGGGAATGAAAATAAAAGGAGTTATGGATGTTTAAAAATGCATCTTTTGAGAGCTGAGTATACAAGAAAGTTGCTGTGTTTGCGGGATGAGTAAACAATGAAGAAATGTTTTGAGGAACTGGGTGTGCAGAGGCACGAGTGTTTGGAGAATGAGAATACAGGAAGACAGGAGTGATTTAGGAATAAGTGTACAAGAAAGGAGTGTTTGAGTGACAATATATAAGGAAGAGGTGTTTTGAAAATGAGAGTACAAGGAATGAGCATTTTGGGAGTTAATATACAAGGAAGCAAGTATTTAAGGGACAAGTATACAAGATTATTTTCCTGTCATATGTCATTATACAATGTTTTTCTTTGTTATATACATCATTCCCTTTCACTTTTCATATCTTGTGTTCTCGTCATTCTGATGTAATGTTACAGATAGAGAATGTTTGGTGTCAAATTTTCACTAATTTCATATGTGTATAAACTTTCATTTCATTGACTTTTTTTTACTATTACTACTATATTTGCTTGCTTTTTAAACAAGTCTTTTCTTTCAGAGGAGGGAAGCACAGGGGAAGAGGAGGACGAGGAGGAAGAGAGTTAAGAGTCACAAGAGGAGGAGGAAGGTGGAAAGAAAGAGGAAGGAGAGGAGGAGGAGGAGGAGGAGGAAGATGGAGAAGGAAAGGAGAAAGATAAGAAGGAAGGAAATGCTGCAGAAGGAGAAGGTGAGTTGTTAATAAGGTTTTGTGTGACAAGTTTTCTGAAAATTTTATTTGTTTACATGAAGTTTGTTTTGTATTTATTACTCTTAATATACTACTTCTCCCACCACATGCAATTTGTCTGTCTGCTGTTGTGGTTCTTTCATTTCTTGTTCCCTTTCCTGAATATACCATTTCCTTAGTTTCATATCTAGTACCCTCCAATAAAATTTCTGCTTCTCGGTCTCTGTACTTCTCTCGTTTTTTTTGCTTGGCTTCATTCCTCAGATCCTTCTCTTTTTCCCTTTCTTCCAAGTTCATCATTCTCTTTTTTACCCAAATATTCTTGTATTCTGAATTTTCAGCCAGCTTCCCAGTTCTCACTAGGATCTCCTTTACTGTAACTTGGGATCTCATTCTCACTTTTAATGGTCTTTTACCTCCTTCACTATATTTTCAAATTCTATATGCTTCTTCCACTTCTCATTCCAGTCCCTGTTCTTCACCTCTGGACCATTGTACTAATTTTCCTTACCAACTCCTCTTCTCTCTCTCTCTCTCTCATCTCTCTCTCTCTTCTCTCTCTCTCTCTCTCTCTCTCTCTCTCTCTCTCTCTCTCTCTCTCTCTCTCTCCTCTCTCTCTCCTCTCTCTCTCTCTCTCTCTCTCTCCTCTCTCTCTCTCTCTCTCTCTCTCTCTCTCTCTCTCTCTATTCCCTTTTCTTCCCTTTTCTTCCTTTCTTCCTTCCCTCCTTATCTTTGTTTTCTCCCTCCTCCTCCTCCTCCTCCTCCTCCTCCTCCTCCTCCTCCTCCTCCTCTGTCCTCCTCCTCCTCCTCCTCCTCCTTCATTCTACCTAACAAGAAATAATAGATTCAAGATTATACCCAAACGTTTTAAATCCCACAAGGCCAAACATTTTTTCTTTAATCGTATAGTAAATATATGGAGTAAACTTCCTGCAGAAATTGTGAACAATATTGAAATTGTGAAAGCAATATTATTGAATCAGTTCATCCTAAACATTTGCACTTTGTTTTTCCACAGAGCAATAAGACATTAGAATTGACAGAGAAACCAGGACAAGGGACTGCATTTGAAGAAGCACAAGAACCAAGAAATTACATCATTCAATGAAATGACAACATAATCTAAAGTAAGAATTTACATAGCTTTCATTTTGGTTTACATTCTGAAAGGTAACAGTAAACATGGATATGTTTTTATATTGAAATCTTTCTCTGATTGCATACAAATGGTACCAATCAACAAATAATAATGTAATACTTAGAAGCTGGGAATTCAAATCACTGGTAGATAAAAATGAACCACCATTCTAGAGTGTACATAACTAAGGAATTAATATACGGTTAAACTGTCACACCAGCATGAACAGAATAACAACAATTGTTGAGTAGAGTCTGTAGGAGGCAGGGAAGGAGGCATTGTAGTCAGTTTTAGAGAGCAGTTATTATGAAATCAGCTGTAGAATATTCCTAAGATGCAATACTACTGGAGTCTGTCAGCTTGAAGACAGTTTATTAAAGAAGGGAAGTTCATGAGATATAAAGCCTTTGATTATTCAGTTTCATTTCCAAAGTAACATTTATTTATTGGTGTGTTGCTTCCTGTAAATAGTAAAGCCTTGACAGCACTGCATCTCTCACACCATGCTGTAACTGTTGAGAGAACCCTAACCCTTAGAGAGAGGAGGAGGGAATCCTTGGTCTATGTTCAGTAAAGCCCTGTATTCTTGTCATGGCAATGTAGAATGGAGGCGTCATTGGTTTATGTTCAGTAAAGCCCTGTATTCTTGTCATGGCAATGTAGAATGGAGGCGTCCTTGGTTTATGTTCAGTAAAGCCCCGTATTCTTGTCATGGCAATGTAGAATGGAGGCGTCCTTGGTTTATGTTCAGTAAAGCCCTGTATTCTTGTCATGGCAATGTAGAATGGAGACGTCATTGGTCACATACTGTTCTAATGTAATCTAATGTAATCTAATGGAATCATGAAGGTGTAAAAATGCAGGATATGGACATCATCAGCTTTTGTCATTAAGGGTGGTAAAGTGAAAGATTTGTTAATCACTTTGGTCTTTAGTTGATGCTTCTGGTGAGGCTTTCCTGTTTAAACTTGGCATAATATATATAAAATGATGTGGCATGTTAAACAAGTTAACTTACTGCCTTCTTGTGTCTTTCACAGATAGAAATCAAAAACGTCACAAGACAGAATAGTGAGCTGCATGCACTTATCACAGAGTATAAAGTCACTCCCTCAGAGGAAAAAGACAAGGATGGCATGTCTTCATGTGAGAACTCAGAAGCTAAATGTGAGCTACCATCCACATGAATATATATTTGTATATCAAACTGACATTCTCCTTGGAGGGAGGCTTTCCAAAGTGCACACACACACACACACACACACACACACACACACACACACACACACACACACACACACACACACACACACACACACACACACACACACACACACACACACACACACACACACACACATCTCTGCATCAGGACTCAACAGCCAGACTGATAAACAATTACTTCACCCAAGATGATCAGCTGATAGGATTAGCTGTGGATGAGCCTCCTGTGGTGACTAGGAGTACAAAAGCCAGCAGCTAATTTTGGGAGCTGCCAGTCATCATGGTCCTGGTGTCTGAGGTGCTGCTTTTGCATTTTCCCAGTCATGGGTCGAGGCTACATCACATTTATTCATTCACAGTTGCTCTTAGTTATCTCTGTTACAAGTTAAAATTTTTCCTGGCTCCACAGACATTTCTGGTGCATCTAACCCTCTCTCCATTGCCCTTCTATTTCCCTTAGTCTTATACCCACTTCTTACATTACGTCTAATTACTTCCATTGGTCATTCTTGTCTGGCCCTCTGTTGCATCAATTTTTCACCTCCAGGTACAGATACCAAGGGGAAATTGCTGGGTCAAGTGGCTACACTGACATCTGAGGTTAGCAGGTTGGAGAGTGAGTGCAGCAGTCTTCAGGTTCAGCTAGACTGTGAGAGGGATAAGTATAACAAACTGCTGGGAGAATCTCTTGCTCATGAAAAGTTGTCTGAAGATGTCATAACTGAACCAAAAGGTAAGAAAGTTTATATTCTCTAATAATAAAGCAAATAATTTTTCCTCACTGTTGCTCAATTTTTTGAATTAATAACAAAATAAAAGCATTGTTATTGGATTTGTTTATTGAGGCTGTATTAAGAAAAGTTGAGAGAAACAAACTTATTGTTTTATCAGGTGAAACAACAGGATTGGGAGGAACTGAGCTTTAACAGAAGCTGCAACAACTGCAGGAGGCTCACAGGGTCCTGGAGAGCAGGTTAACTTGCAGCATGAAGGAGGTGGCTGAGCTAAGTGACAGGAATTAGCAGCTTAAGCATGCTGTAGTGCATGAGGAGACAGAGTCCATCGGTGTATGCATGTTTTTTGCTCATTTGAATCATCTGTAAAAGTGAAGTGGAGGAAGTGTTTACTGTTTACTGTATGCCATTTCCTTGGTCTTTTAATGAAGAATTTTATCCTTCTTCAGGTGACTACATTCACCATCTACCAGTTGCAGCGAGGACGTGATGAAGCAACAAGCTCGAGAACGCGAGTTAGACCTTGCCAGCCTCCATCATGAATGAGAGGGAAATGAAGCAAAACCACTCTGCAGGTTAGTGCTCTCTTTTGCATCTCACACACTTCTTATTCATGTCATGGCAGATTAGTGATTTCTGCTGCATCTCACACACTTCTTATTCAATTGCTGGCAGGTTAGTGATCTCTGCTGCATCTCACACACTTCTTATTCAATTGCTGGCAGGTTAGTGATCTCTGCTGCATCTCAAACGGTTCTTATTCAGGTGTTGACCAAAGTACTAAGCCTTCATATCATTACCTTGCTCTGTGATGGAGGCTACACCATCTGGCATCTAGCTGAGATTTAATGTTGCAGTAAAGCTTCCATATGAGTTCATGTAGAGCAAAATGTTTTCAAATGCCAGGGAAGTAGTGTAATGTAACCTTCCAGAGAAATCTATCCCTCATTTATTAGTTAACAGGAGTGTTTAATGTACTTAATGTGATTAGCCAGGATCAAGGGTCAACTTCTTCACTGACCATTTACTCTCAGGTGATGTATCTGTCCTCCATGAGTCACCAGAGACACATAAGGTGTTGTAAGTGAAATTTCATCTATTAGATTTATTCAAAATGTGAATTAACACAGTTGTTTCCTGCAGGATTTGATATCAAAGCTGGTGCAGGAAAAGGAAGCAGATCATGACCTTCAGCAGCTCGAGAAGATAAGCAGCGTCCTTAAGAGTCCAGTTGCTATCTTTAGCAGTGTTGGTGAGTAGTAAAAACTGAGCCATCTTATGAAGTGCAACGAAACATTATTATTATCTTCATAATTTTCTTGAAATAAACAGATTTCTGTGGCATGTTGCTCATTAGCACTTTAATATCAGATAACACCAGTTATTTATGTAATGATGTAATGTACTAAGTAGATGAAATACAAGTGGCATCTGCTAACACTCTTGATGTGGAACAGGAACCAGTGAGTCTGAGACACCCACCACCAGTGGAAAGGTGGCTGACGAGCGCCTCAAGCACTCTGAAAAGGTGGAGCAACAACAAGAAACAGAAAATTGCATCCATCATTCTTTGCCTGAGGAGGGAATTGATGCTCTGTTGACCCTTCACACTGATGTCCCTCATGAGGAGGGGAGAATATGAATCCTACAGAACTTGCCCATAGGAAGACCAAAACTGTTACTGCTGCCACACTGCCACCACTTCCACTGACACCAAAAGCCCAACTGTGCAGAGAATCCTGGACCTCCGCAATGAAATGGAGTCCACCAGTCACCTGGAGCACTTTAGCCTCCAAAAGTTCCATCCGTGTCCATTGTGTTTGGGTAAACTTATCACTGTATAAGGGGACAAGTATCAGTGTATGGTTACTATATACTCATTTGTACTTAAAGATGTCATGTCACATCATTCTCTCTCTCTCTCTCTCTCTCTCTCTCTCTCTCTCTCTCTCTCTCTCTCTCTCTCTCTCTCTCTCTCTCTCTCTCTCTCTCTCTCTCTCTCTCTCTCTCTCTCTCCTCTCTCTCTCTCTCTCTTTCTTTCTTTCTTTCTTTCTCTTCTTTCTTTCTTTCTTTCTTGCTTTCTTTGTTGCATATGTTACTGCTTTACATTCCTCCCCACAGTATTTTTTCATCTACTTTATGACTGCAGTAGTTTTATCATCCCAGTGTATGCTGTATCCACTCTGAAACTGTAATTCACCAATCAGCTCAAATGTGTCTCTGTTTTGATAATCATTAATTTGTTTCAGCTACACAACCACTCTGATAAGGGACAAAATCTACTTCACCAGTCATCTATGTCATACAGTCATATATATTCATACATATGACAAAATACTCTTCCTAAGACATTTCTTATTTTCTCTTCTCAAGTGACCTGTCCATCTATCTAAGGTACCACATAACATTTAAAACTTACAATATTGTGTTTAATTCATGAACACTTTTTTGTCTATCTATGGAGACTTGCGTATAGACTTGAAATGTATTGGGAGTTTTCTTTATCTCTCATTCTATACCTAACACCTGTTCCTAAGAATCCCCAGGTGATAGCCATGGTGACTGGCTGGTCTCCTACTGAGTGGCTGGGGTTTTCCAAAAGTGAGGGTTGGTGTTCCATACCATACCATGTGCCCTGTTTGTATTCCTTCTTTGTCCTCTGTATTATATTCTATGTAAAGATGGTGCTGGGGTGGGATCTACTTCTTATTCCCTAAAAGTGATGAGGAGTGACACTGGGCAGCATTGATTTGCTCCTTAGAGATGGCTGGGTTCCTGTGGATGAGTGGGCCATGCTGTGCTTTGTCAAGGATGGTGTTTGGTATTGTGATGACTCTTGCCACAATCAAGTGCCTCCCACAGAGTAGTGGAGTACCTATGTATGGTGTTGACCCAAGCTGTCCAGGTCTCATCCAATGCCTTAATATGATTTAGATGATCAAAATGGTTTAACTCACCATTTAATCAGCTGACTGATTTGAATGGAGAAGTATGTAATGTGTTGTAGCCTAACCATCCCTGCCAGCATGGTCAGATTCTTGGTAGTAACCTGAAATGCTCCTAGGTAGTGAGTATCATTGCACATAATGATCTTTACTTTGTCAGTAATTCAATGATACTGAATATTACTCTACTGGATTTTGCTCAGCACTGCTTGGTAACTTTTGGCCATAATCCCAGGTCTGGAATGATATGAAGCCATGTTTTTACATTCCATATGAGACAGGCAAGCACTATGCTTTGCCTGACTGATACCTGTACTTTACATTTATGACCCCAGGTAGTTCATCACTCTCTCTCTCTCTCTCTCTCTCTCTCTCTCTCTCTCTGTTTGGAATTATACTGTATATTAGGAAATATCATTAAAGAGTGTGTGTGTAAAAAGTGTTTGCATTATTGTGCATTTGATGTTATAGCCCCAGGTTCTTAAAGTTTTCTAGTTTCATGATTTATAAAGATTGCTATTTTTAATAAAGTTATTGAAATTGTTATTGAGTGTTTTTTATTGAACTCATTAGCTTTGTAATAGTGTGCGTCTCATCATGCATTCATTAATGATGTAGAGTGGAAATGTCCACTCCTATCATGCATAATATCAATGCATTATTGGTTTATGTTGTTATTTGTGTATAAATTGTAAAGTTATGCCAGTCTATTTTAGTACAAACTAAATATCAGCTGGAAGAGGAGGACAGGTAATGGCACACTAAAACACAGGAAGGGACAATGATATAACCATCCAATTTAACAATACACAGAGGAAGAAGAATGAGAAAGCAATAAAAATGGATTATTTAATGGATGATTAATAGACCCTCATTTGTAATGTTATTTCAGGCAAGAATATTAAAAGAGACAGCTGGCTTGCCCTTTGTACTTGTTCAGCTTGCCCTTAGCACTTGTTCATACATGACAGAATGAGAGATGTATGGGTGGGGGTGACACCTGGAAATGGGTATGATTCATGAAGGGATTGATTGATTGGTTGACTGACTGATTAAGAAAAAAAAACGTAGCAGTGGAGGGTGGGGGGGGGGGGGGAAGGCGCCCCCAACTTTCCAGTCATATATGGCGTGGAAGGGACAATACCAGCAAAGAAAAATATGAGAAAATGCATAATTTACTACAAAACCCAAAATGCGAAATAAAACCTTGCCAAATTGAACCTTCCCACGAAGGTAATGAATGGAGTTTTGATGCAATGAGCCACAGTTACTTAAAACACTCAACAAATATAACACCTGCCAAAAAAATAAAATAAATAAATAAAATCAATCAATAAATAAAGATAAAAACGCGAGAAAACCTTTAAATTATCACAACGCGAAATATACACACACGCTAAACTGGATGCGTCATTAATTAATACCCCCCCAATAGTTTATAGCCCCTCCCCTATTCATTGCTCCCCCCCCCCCTCCCTGCCTTGAGGAACACCTTCACTTATGGCCTGCTGTTGGGTCAGATTTGAGCCATTTTAACCTCGAATTACATACAATACATACATACATACATATCGTCTCCTTGCAATAATTATAATAGTCTTCCTGGCTTAATTTTTGTTTATTCATTATTCCTTATGTATTTATTAATTATTTGTCATTTGTCTAATTCCTTGTTTTATTTAGCCTCGGTATTTAACTAAGCATTTTTTTTTTTTTTTCACTTTCTGACTGTGGCCCTTGCAATGAATGGCTTAATTGTTTATTTACTGTTCCTTACGTGTTTATTGATTATATGTGAGTTATTTATTTGATATTCATGATTTTTTTTTTAACTTCGTATTTCTTTATATGATAGTTTTATCTTTTCGTGTTTTCTGGCTTAAGTTTTGTTTATTACTCCTTGTTTGTGTTATTAGGTGTGTCATTAATTATTTGTCTTATTTCTCGTAGTTTAATGGATTTTTTAGCACTTTAATTATTAGAGTTCCTCACCAGTCATTTTATGAGAGAGAGAGAGAGAGAGAGAGAGAGAGAGAGAGAGAGAGAGAGAGAGAGAGAGAGAGAGAGAGAGAGAGAGAGAGAGAGAGAGAGAGTCTAAATGAATGATAAAAAAAATAATAATCAGTTACAGTATTTTATTTATAAACAAGAACAATTCATGATAATAATAATAATAATAATAATAATAATAATAATAATATTTAAATACAAGGAGGAAAATGTGTAATAATAATAATAATAATAATAATAATAATATTAATAATAATAATAATAAGTAACAATAACTGCTTTTATCTTACTCACACAGATAAATAGTTTTATAAATAGTTTATTGACCATAAACATTGTGTACATACACACAAAATTAAATAGAACAGATAAAAATTTCAAAATGTAGTCAGTGACACACAGAAGACTGGTGACAAAACCTACTAAAGCCCATTAAATGATTGGGTGTCTCAAGTTTCCACATCATCAGTGGAACACTGCTTCTGAGCACTCAGGGATGGACAAGCTTTTCATGGCTTGTGTGAATGGAGACAAGACGTGTAGGGGATTTATTTGTTGTTTTTTCTTGTCCTACTCTCTCTTCCTCCATCTTGACTCTTCCTTTGCTTCATCCTACTCTTTCTCTTGCTCATTCTTTCTCTCTCTCTCTCTCTCTGGACTTTTCAGACATAGCTCCTTATGATTTTTTGGCAATCCCAAACCTGTTGACAGTATCCTTATCTGAGAGCCAAGGAGACCATGCAGAATGTGGCAGCATACCTATCATTGGTTGCAGAAGCATTTGAGCAGTGGAGTGATGGATGATTGTAGGAATGTGGTGGCACTGCTATCCACCATGACATTCATCCACATAACAGAACCATCTCACATGGTGCATTCAGCCTCAGGGAGAGGAACCTCTGTAGCCTTGGGCAGTAGCCCTTGGTCAGGTTTGCTCCAGAGTCAAACCTGCTTACCATCCGAGAATACCTTGGGGAGGAATGAGGAAGCCTTTTGCTCTGAACCCATGAAAATTGTTCAACCCTATAAGGGAAAAATATGAAATGTTGAACAAATTGATGAGAAATGGAAGGATTAATGGGCTAAGTGTGTTGGATTACAGAGGGCTTTCTTTGAAGGACATTTTGAATGATACCATAATTTTGGCCCTTAGCCCAAGGTTGGATACTTCTGAACCGTTCTTGCATTTTTAAGCTAAGTAATATAAAATGCTCAATTAACAAAGGAAGGATAATGAAAAGATAAAACAAATCAGGAATTATATCAATTCATAGCTTTATCATAGTTCTAAGTCATAAATACTACAAAAATTAGTCAATCTCTTCAGAAATAATTATAAGATAAGCTTTAATAATAAAAAGTATGTATAAATAGATGAAATGTTGTCACCTTCACCAATGCCGGCTTCTTGTTATTCAGCACATGCTTGTGCTTCCTGAACACCGGTCTCATACTGGATAGAGACAGTAATGTATGGAGGTTTGATGCAATACAACATTTTATATAAGGATCAAAACTTGCATAAACTTCCTGTTTGTGTTTTTCTACTAAGGTGCAATTGTTAGGTGAGCATTTGCAACTTCCTACACTTAAACCATAACATCCCTACTACAGTGGCTCAGAGCCACACCATCACTTGTTGCTTGTCCACTAGTAAATAAGTTTTTTGTTTGTTCATTCTCATTCCTTCCCTATTTAAAACATCATTCCATCTTGTCATGGCCTCTTGAAGATCTTGTTGGCTTCCTGTCACGACAGCGACATCGTCTGCATAGGCCAGCATGATCTCTTTATCCTCCCTTACACACACTTCCTTCAGGCATCTGTCCATGTATATAATGAATAGCAAAGGAGAGAGCATCAATTATTCAATTATTCAATTATTCCTCACACACACACATACATACACACACACACACACACACACAAACACACACACACACACACACACACACACACACACACACACACACACACAGGTAATAACAATAATATCTACCCTATATTGTAATGCACATTTTCATAATCACCACTGAATCATCATCATCATCATCATCAATATTTTTTATCAATAATATTAACAGTATTTATATATGTACATAGCATTACTATTATTACTACACACACACACACACACACGTACATACACTCACCTCTCGGCAGGGGTGGTGGGGAACAGGAGGAGGAGGAGGAGGAGGAGGAGGAGGAGGAGGAGGAGGAGGAGGAGGAGGAGGAGGAGGAGGAGGAGGAGGAGGAGGTGGACGAGGAGGAGGAGGAGGAGGAGGAGGAGGAGGAGGAGGAGGAGGAGGAGGAGGAGGAGGATTAACACTGTGTGAGTGACTGACAGACTGACTAACTGACTAACTCACTAACTGACTGAATGACTGACTAACTGACTGACTGAATGACTGACTAACTGACTAACTGAGTGACTGACTGACTGACTCACTGACTGATACATACATACATACAGACAGACACAAGTACACAAGAATAAAAAATAAAATACATAACTGAAAAATCATTGCAATACACAGACAGACAGACAGACCAATGACAGAAAGACAGACAGATGGAGACAAACTAAACAGATAGATAGATAGTGAAATGACCACACAAAACACACACACACACACACACACACACACACACACACACACACACACACACACACACACACACACACACACACACACACACACACACACACGCACCTGTTGAACATAGTAAGCTGTGGCTTACTATGGCTTATCCCCTTATCAGCTGGAGGGAGGGCTACAGCTAATAATCTTTTCTTCTTCCTTATCCGTGCCTCCTCCTCGTCCTCCTCTTCCTTTTCCTCCTCCACCTCGTACTCCGGAACTGGCGACCCCACCACCGGCACCTCCGACATGGCCTCCTGCGGGATGGTAAGGTAGTTAGGGAACTGTCTGAGTTAGCGTGTGTGTGTATGTTGGTTAAGTTTGGTTAAGTGTTAAATAAAGAATGGTACTCTATATTAATTTCAATATTTATCTACTTATTATCTGTATTTTGAAGATACATGTACCATTTGAACTGTAAACCTTTGTAATTGTCTGTCTCCTGCACACCCAGCTCGTCAACACCCCTGTGCCTGCAAACGGGTCACTGAACATTAAATAAACTTGTCTCAGTCCCCTACATACACACAAGTGGCTGGCCAAACACTGCATCAACACAAACAATGGATAAACAGTGGGAATCTGCTGGTCTGAGTCCCCTACATACACACAAGTGGCTGGCCAAACACTGCATCAACACAAACAGTGAATAAACAGTGAGAATCTGCTGATCTGAGCCCCCAAAACACACTAGTGGCTGGCCAAACACTAGATCAACACAAACAGTGAATAAACAGTGGGAATCTGCTGGTCTGAGCCCCCAAAACACACAAGTGGCTGGCCAAACACTAGATCAACACAAACAGTGGATAAACAGTGGGAATCTGCTGGTCTGAGTCCCCTACATAAACACAAGTGGCTGGCCAAACACTAGATCAACACAAACAGTGGATAAATAGTAGGAATCTGCTGGTCTGAGCCCCCAAAACACACAAGTGGTTGGCCAAACACTGCATCAACACAAACAGTGGATAAACAGTGGGAATCTGCTGGTCTGAGTCCCCTACATACACACAAGTGGCTGGCCAAACACTGCATCAACACAAACAGTGAATAAACAGTGGGAATCTGCTGGTCTGAGTCCCCTACATACACACAAGTGGCTGGCCAAACACTGCATCAACACAAACAGTGGATAAACAGTGGGAATCTGCTGGTCTGAGTCCCCTACATACACACAAGTGGCTGGCCAAACACTGCATCAACACAAACAATGGATAAACAGTGGGAATCTGCTGGTCTGAGTCCCCTACATACACACAAGTGGCTGGCCAAACACTAGATCAACACAAACAGTGAATAAACAGTGGGAATCTGCTGGTCTGAGTCCCCTACATACACACAAGTGGCTGGCCAAAACACTAGATCAACACAAACAGTGGATAAACAGTGGGAATCTGCTGGTCTGAGTCCCCTACATAAACACAAGTGGCTGGCCAAACACTAGATCAACACAAACAGTGGATAAATAGTAGGAATCTGCTGGTCTGAGCCCCCAAAACACACAAGTGGCTGGCCAAACACTGCATCAACACAAACAGTGGATAAACAGTGGGAATCTGCTGGTCTGAGTCCGCTACATACACACAAGTGGCTGGCCAAATACTGCATCAACACAAACAGTGAATAAACAGTGGGAATCTGCTGGTCTGAGTCCCCTACATACACACAAGTGGCTGGCCAAACACTAGATCAACACAAACAGTGAATAAACAGTGAGAATCTGCTGGTCTGAGCCCCAAAACACACTAGTGGCTGGCCAAACACTAGATCAACACAAACAGTGAATAAACAGTGGGAATCTGCTGGTCTGAGTCCCCTACATACACACAAGTGGCTGGCCAAACACTAGATCAACACAAACAGTGGATAAACAGTGGGAATCTGCTGGTCTGAGTCCCCTACATAAACACAAGTGGCTGGCCAAACACTAGATCAACACAAACAGTGGATAAATAGTAGGAATCTGCTGGTCTGAGCCCCCAAAACACACAAGTAGCTGGCCAAACACTGCATCAACACAAACAGTGGATAAACAGTGGGAATCTGCTGGTCTGAGTCCGCTACATACACACAAGTGGCTGGCCAAATACTGCATCAACACAAACAGTGAATAAACAGTGGGAATCTGCTGGTCTGAGTCCCCTACATACACACAAGTGGCTGGCCAAACACTAGATCAACACAAACAGTGAATAAACAGTGAGAATCTGCTGGTCTGAGCCCCCAAAACACACTAGTGGCTGGCCAAACACTAGATCAACACAAACAGTGAATAAACAGTGGGAATCTGCTGGTCTGAGCCCCCAAAACACACAAATGGCTGGCCAAACACTAGATCAACACAAACAGTGGATAAACAGTGGGAATCTGCTGGTCTGAGTCCCCTACATAAACACAAGTGGCTGGCCAAACACTAGATCAACACAAACAGTGGATAAATAGTAGGAATCTGCTGGTCTGAGCCCCCAAAACACACAAGTGGCTGGCCAAACACTGCATCAACACAAACAGTGGATAAACAGTGGGAATCTGCTGGTCTGAGTCCGCTACATACACACAAGTGGCTGGCCAAATACTGCATCAACACAAACAGTGAATAAACAGTGGGAATCTGCTGGTCTGAGTCCCCTACATACACACAAGTGGCTGGCCAAACACTGCATCAACACAAACAGTGGATAAACAGTGGGAATCTGCTGGTCTGAGTCCCCTACATACACACAAGTGGCTGGCTAAACACTGCATCAACACAAACAATGGATAAACAGTGGGAATCTGCTGGTCTGAGTCCCCTACATACACACAAGTGGCTGGCCAAACACTAGATCAACACAAACAGTGAATAAACAGTGAGAATCTGCTGGTCTGAGCCCCCAAAACACACAAGTGGCTGGCCAAACACTAGATCAACACAAACAGTGAATAAACAGTGGGAATCTGCTGGTCTGAGCCCCCAAAACACACAACTGGCTGGCCAAACACTAGATCAACACAAACAGTGGATAAACAGTGGGAATCTGCTGGTCTGAATCCCCTACATAGACACAAGTGGCTGGCCAAACACTAGATCAACACAAACAGTGGATAAATAGTAGGAATCTGCTGGTCTGAGCCCCCAAAACACACAAGTGGCTGGCCAAACACTGCATCAACACAAACAGTGGATAAACAGTGGGAATCTGCTGGTCTGAGTCCCCTACATACACACAAGTGGCTGGCCAAACACTAGATCAACACAAACAGTGAATAAACAGTGGGAATCTGCTGGTCTGAGCCCCCAAAACACACAAGTGGCTGGCCAAACACTAAATCAACACAAACAGTGAATAAACACTGGGAATCTGCTGGTCTGAGCCCCCAAAACACACAAGTGGCTGGCCAGACACTGCATCAACACAAACAGTGAATAAACACTGGGAATCTGCTGGTCTGAGCCCCCAAAACACACAAGTGGCTGGCCAGACACTGCATCAACACAAACAGTGAATAAACAGTGGGAATCTGCTGGTCTGAGCCCCCAAAACACACTAGTGGCTGGCCAGACACTGCATAGGCACAGATGGGGAGCTGGTTTGGCCTGACAGCACCCTCCAGTATTCATGTAAATTCTGGCTACCATTTGCAATTCTATTTTGGGGAGCCACACCTCAGAGAGTCTCTTTTATTGAAGTTTTGTCCCCCCCCCACGGCTGGCTGGCCTACATAACAAAATAAATAGATAATGTTTTTTTTTTTGTCAGTTAGAGGACTTTTTCATCTCTACCTGTTGAAATAAGATTATCTCGGAAAGTTTAAAAATGATGCATTACTACTACTACTTACCCTGAACAATACCTCATCCTCAGCATCAGAGGACGGCCCCTCCCCCTCCTCACTGACTAACTGTTGTTGTTGTTGCAGTTGTTGTTGTAACAGAATCAACCTCTTCCTCTCCCTCTCTCTCTGACGTGCCTCCCTCCTGGCCTCCCTCTCTCTCCTCCTCCTCTCCTTCCTCTCCCTCCTCTCTTGCTTCTCTCTCTCTCTCTTGCTGCTGCTGCAATCTCTGGGTCCACCATGTCCTCGTTGATCCTCGGGATTTGCTGCAAAAGGAGGGAGAGAGTGAGTGAGTGGAAGTGGGAGAGAGGATGAGAGAGAAGGGTAAAACTATTATTGTAAGAGAGAGAGAGAGAGAGAGAGAGAGAGAGAGAGAGAGAGAGAGAGAGAGAGAGAGAGAGAGAGAGAGAGAGAGAGAGAGAGAGAGAGAGAGAGAGAGAGAGAGAGAGAGAGAGAAATATGTAGCAGTAATAATAATAATAATAATAATAATAATAATAATAATAATAATAATAATAATAATAATAATAATAATAATATCAAACATTCTCTCTCTCTCTCTCTCTCTCTCTCTCTCTCTCTCTCTCTCTCTCTCTCTCTCTCTCTCTCTCTCTCTCTCTCTCTCTCTCTCTCTCTCTCTCTCTCTTTCTCCTAGTGCAACCTACACTCATAAATTATTTCTTGCCCCAAAAAAGCTAATTTGGAATAAGACAAACAGTAACAAGTCCGAACATAGCAGTGGATCTTAAACTCCTAGAAACTGGAGACATTACTGTATTCCAGACCTTGGCGTTTGTATACAAAGCTCTTAATACAAACACAAGAGACACGGGCTCATGATATTCAGTTAAGACAGACAGGTAACTTGAGGACACCCTTCTGCTGAACCTCCCGTGCCCAACAGAGTGTCGTCTCACGAGGAACCAAGCACTGGACCCGGCTCTCGGACACAGTTAAAAACAAACCATTACATTCCTTTAAATTACTGATAAAACAACACTTAACAAGTAATTATTCATTGTATTTATTAGTTTTCAAATTGTAATCAGCTCTACTATTATAAACATATGTAATTGTTTGTAATTTGTAATAGTTATTATTATTATTATTATTATTATTTACTTTTGTTATTGATATAATTCTTTTTTGCATGTATCTATAATTTGATTGGGTTAAAGTTATGAATTACTTACTAAATAATTATGTACTGTCTTTTTCTTTTTTTTTCATGATAGCTGAATAAAACACTGGTCTTAAACCTTAGTGTAAAATATTCATTAGTCCACAAAGACCTTGTGCTCCATGGACTGGCCATCACATATCAGAATGTCTATATACCAGTCTGTCTGTATATATTAACACCAATATATATCATTTAATCAATCAATCACTCTGTAAGGAAAATATAGACAAATAAATACAATAACAACAGATGTATATACACTCTCTCTCTCTCTCACCTGCTGAGGAGGGAGATAAGCCAAGCCACAGCTAACCCAGGTGTGTGTGGCCCACCTCCACCTCCCATCACCCCCGCTGGCAGCACC
The DNA here is from genome assembly GCF_035594125.1 of Scylla paramamosain. Classification (NCBI taxonomy): domain Eukaryota; kingdom Metazoa; phylum Arthropoda; class Malacostraca; order Decapoda; family Portunidae; genus Scylla; species Scylla paramamosain. The sequence goes on from NC_087176.1 coordinate 92,050, forward strand.
GCATGGGGGCAGGAGGGGGTGAGGGATGACTGGGCAGGGGTCACAGGGAGAGGGGTGGCTGGGGCAGGGGTCTGGGGCTGGGGTCGGGGGAAAGCCTGGGACTCCGACCACTTGCATGACCCGACCAACTCCAACGACTTCTGCCCCTAATACCTGCGTGTTGTCAGCTGGAACAACCTGAGAGGAAGGAGGTGCTCAGAAGTAGTAGTAGTAGTAGTAAGATTGATTTTCTATCTCTGTCTCTCCTTTCTGTATGTAAAAAACTTTCTCTCTCTCTCTCTCTCTCTCTCTCTCTCTCTCTCTCTCTCTCTCTCTCTCTCTCTCTCACCTGTATGACATTCCCTGCCTGCACTATCATGGGGAAGTGGGGCTGCGGGGCTGAGGCATCTTGGGGCAACACCTGAAGCATGTTCCCCACTCGAATAACCCTTGTTGTGGCGGTGGTGGCAGTGGTGGTGGTGGCGTCAGTCCCCTCGGCTGCATCGTAAGGTACTGGAACTGTTGGGAGGAGGGGGGTTAGTTTTGGGCGGCCACGCCCCGGGGACTTAGCCTTGGGAGGAGAGCGTGCCCAAAGGGGGGCAGGGACCGGTTCTTGTAGGGGCTGCGGGCACACGCGGGAGGGCGGCCCTGGGGAGAAAGCTACTAGATTCGTTCAAAGCATATCTAAACCTAACAGAACACTATTTACAAATAAACCCACCTGTTATAATTAGCTTGTGCAACAGTTTGAGGGCGAAGGTAAGGAGTGAGGAGCCACTGCTTACAGGGATAGCCACTGTCCCCGGGAAGGTAGCATCCTGCAGGTACATGTTGTTCCTCAAACATCAGTTTGAGTGCTGACTTATCTAGTATTCTTGCATCGTTGACTGAGCCAGGCCACCTTGCCACAATGTCAAGAATCTTATAGTGAGCATCAAATACTACTTGCACATTTATGCTGTGATAGCGTTTCCTGTTCACATATACATGTTCATCGACATGAGGAGACACAATTCTTATATGAGTGCCATCAATCACTCCCACAACACCGGGAAACTGAGTTACTTGCATGAACTCTGCCTGTTTTTGCTGCACTTCACGCTGGGTGTGAGGGAAAGCCCCGAACTGGCAGATTACTTCTGGGTCAGCCAGTGCATCAATTGTCTGTGATATTGCACGGCTGATAGTGGGCTGCGTTGTTCCAAAATCATCACAACTGCACTGTTGCATTTTTCCTGTGGCTAAATATCGTAATGTGATGGCCACCATCTCAGGGGTCAAGGCTCTATTTCTTTCAGTTTTACTTTGCAGCTTGTCTCTCACTATATCAGTCACTGCAACAATACCAGCACGGTCCAATCTGAATCTTTTCAGTAACTCAGCATCGTCGTACTCAGCGAAAATATCTCTTCTCACTCTGTAGGTGCGCCGCTGACGTTGTTGTGCCGCCTTCCTGCTAACGGCTGGGTTCATCATGCTCTAAATAAATTTTCCACCTACCTTTAATAATCTGTTGGAGGTAACTTGTGGAAAGAGAAAAAAAAGTGCATTATTTTTATGCAATAATATTTTTAATTTTTTGAACTTGAAAATGCAATATACTTTAATCCAGAGATTTAAAAAGTGAACATACGTTTTAACCCAGCGGGTGCTGTAAAACAGTACGTTGGCGGTTCACACCAGTTCAGAAGTAAGGTATCTTAAATTGCACTCGACAATGTTGTGAATACTTTAAAATGCTTGAAGCCATACTTGATGCCTTCCATAACGTGTAAAGTAAGAAGTTAGCCTGTGTTAAAAAGTGGTGATCCCTGCAGATTACCAAGGCATTCAGTCTCCCAGCAAGTGCCAAGAGGCATTCATTCAATGCTCCGCTGACACCAATTTGCCCAAAGGTATGCATTATAATGTGGAAAGTACATTACGTACGGTGTAGAGGTGGTTGTCTAGTGATATAAATGGTAAGGTGGTGGTGCTGGTGATTGTGATGGTACTACACTGTTATTACCGTATGTCAGTATATTGAGGCTTGATATCACTTTTATTAATGTGCCAGTATTTCATTACCTATCTTATGAAATAACACTAGCTCTTGATATATTCTTTTCTACAAACCTTTAACAATAATTGAAACGTTTTTTTAAATTGAATTCAATGCCTTTTCTTATTGATGAAAATAGGAAATAATTATGGCTACCACTGGCTAGACACGCCATACCTTGCCTTGAGTTTAGGTATGGTTAGGTTAGGTTTGATATGGTTGGGTGTAGTTAGGTTAGTTTTGGGTATGGTTAGGTTACAGCAAGTACAGTTAGGTTAGTTTGGGTGTAGTTAGGTTTGGATGTGGTTAAGTTAGTTTAGGTATGGTTAGATTACAGCAGGTATGGTTAGGTTAGTTTTGGTGTGGTCAAGTTAGTTTAGGTATGGTTAGGTTACAGCAGGTATGGTTAGGTTAGTTTTGGTGTTGTTAAGTTAGTTTAGGTATGGTTAGAACCTTGGACAAAAAAATGAGGAACATCACTGAACCAAAAGATTTTTATTTATTTATTTATTTATTTATTTTATTTATTTATTTATTTATTTAATTTTCTTTTAATATTTCAATGAAAATTAGCAGTATTACTTATATCTGTCAACTTTCCCAAGAGGGTTAGAGAATGCCTCAAGCCATTTGTAAGATAAGATTACACGTAAATTGCTTGGTTTAAGAGAAACTGGCATGTTAGTAAAATGAATCTTTACTGTCATGTGAATGAATATTTATAAAATGCAAAAAGTTTAAATCTCCAAGAACAACCTGTGTTTTACAGTAATGTGGGTAGCCCACATGGGACCCATAAAGTAGCCCACAAAACACCCCACATGCCTCCCATTATCCAATGTTGGCTGGGGTATATATATATATATATATATATATATATATATATATATATATATATATATATATATATATATATATGAGGAGGCAGTAGACATCTGCCTAAATGATAATTACTACCAGTGAGGTCTAAAGCACTGTTCAGGGGGTGCTGTGAACTTATCATTAAACCCAGCTGTGACCTCGCTGAACGTTTCCCTTTGTGTCTCACAACACAAGGGGGCAGTCATAGCCTGCCCTCTAAAGACAACTCTCTTCCTCCACACAAAACTACAAGCACCTAATAACACACACACCCCTTCACTCAAAAATTTTAAAATCATCGTGGCGACTCCTACACCAGCCTCGTAGTCCCCATCTGGGGAGGGGACCATAAATGTCCCCAGGTCAGACTGCCTTTCTGTCAAAGACCCTAAGTGTCTTGACACCCCCCTCAACTTTTTCTTCATTAACTTCTGCAACATTCGCAGTCAAAGATCTAATTTTCAATCTGTAGAACACCACCTCTCCTCTTCTAAACCTCATCTTCTTTTCCTCACTGAAACTCAGGTGTCCTGAGGCAACTGACAGTAGCTCCTTTTCTGTTCCCTCTTACTTTCTCTATCCTCATTTTCAGTCCAAAGCTGGATGCTGCGTTTATGTGCGCAATGATTTAACCCTGCTCTCGTGCCCACGCTCTTGAATCTTCTGAGTTTTCCACCATCTGGCTACGACTACAGAGTCACTCTCATACTAAATTTATCTGTGCTGTATACCTCTCACCTAACTCCTCTGATTATAAGAAATTCTTTAACTACTTAACTTCCAAAGTGGAGCACATTCTGACCCTCTTCCCTTTTGCAGAGATCTCCATTCTTGGAGACTTCAATGTTCACCACCAGCTTTGGCTTTCCTCTCCCTTCACTGACCATCCTGGTGAACTAGCCTACAACTTTGCTATCCTCCATGACCTAGAGCAATTGGTGCAACACCCTACTCGTATTCCTGACTGTCTTGGAGATACGAGTACACCCAACATTCTTGACCTTTTCCCCCCAGCCTCAGCCCCAGCCCCAGCCTTTTCATCCCAGCCTCTCCCAGTGTATCCTAGCCTCTCCCAGTCCATCCCAGCCTCTCTCAGTGCATTCCAGCCTCTCCCAGTCCATCCCAGCCTCTCCCAGTCCATCCCAGCCTCTCTCAGTGCATTCCAGCCTCTCCCAGTCCATCCCAGCCTCTCCCAGTCCATCCCAGCCTCTCCCAGTGCATCCTAGACTCTCCCAGTCCATCCCAGCCTCTCCCAGTCCATCCCAGCCTCTCCCAGTGCATTTCAGCCTCTCCCAGTCCATCCCAGCCTCTCTCAGTGCATTCCAGCCTCTCCCAGTCCATCCCAGCCTCTCCCAGTGCATCCTAGCTTCTCCCAGTCCATCCCAGCCTCTCTCAGTGCATTCCAGCCTCTCCCAGTCCATCCCAGCCTCTCCCAGTGATAATAAAGCAATTTGGATTTAGGAAAGGGAGATTGTGTGTTACAAACTTACTGAGTTACACTTAGATCTATAGAAAACTGTTATCAAATGGCATATAACATTTTATGTTATATGCCATAATTTATTATGGCATATAACAGATTATTATTACAGATGCCATTTCTTAAAGAAATGGCATCGGTTTTTTTTTTTTTTTTTTTTTTTTTTTATTATTCTCTTTCTCTCTCTCCCTCCCTAAGGCAGTGCTCCTCTTACAAAGGAAAAATAAATAATTAAATAAAATAATTAATTTACAAATCAAGGGATGGATTTGTGTCTGTGGAGGCCTGTGAGCAGCCTGAGTGTGGAGGCCATCTACCTGAAATATTTATATTAATATTTTTGTATCTGTATTCCATGCAGTTTTTAATACATATAATATATTATAGTGAAAGGAACATATTTATTTAGTGTAAATGAAACAAGTGGTTATTTTGATAGTAATAAAAAAAATATTTAGTTCATAGAAAACTAGTGTTTGATTAATTTAAGTTTCTTTCACTTACAGAATATTTATGTGGGAGACTCCTCAGATTGTGGAGACCCCAGATTGTGGAGGGCTCCTGGGCAGCTGGTCTTTTTGTGGACTCCTAAATCTGGCACTGAACAAAATTCTCTCTCTCTCTCTCTCTCTCTCTCTCTCTCTCTCTCTCTCTCTCTCTCTCTCTCTCTCTCTCTCTCTCTCTCTCTCTCTCTCTCTCTCTCTCTCCCCCTCTCCCTCTCTCTCTCTCTCTCTCTCTCTCTCTCTCTCTCTCTCTCTCTCTCTCTCTCTCTCTCTCTCTCTCTCTCTCTCTCTCTCTCTCTCAACTCTCAACCACTGGATGGTATATCAGTTCACACAGCAAGAAGCCAAGGACCCACCGAGGCTGTCACTTGGAAGAGGTCATTGTTGTTGCATCCAGCATCCCAGCCTGACTGCCTAGACAGGTCCCCGCAGGTTGCTGAATGGCAGAGGTGCAGGGCTGCTCCACAGCAAGATGTGAGACCAGTGTGGCAGAGTATGATGTGTACACAATGAGGGACACACTGTAGCCAACCCAGTAGATTACCCGTGCTGCAGTGCTGATTGGGTAGGTGTTGGAGCCTGCAGGAGGAAGAGGAGGAGGGAAAGATGCCATGAAAAGGGCAATTTTAAGACATGGAGGATGATGCAAAGGCAATTTAAAATCTTTGAAAGTAACACATCTTTTTAAATTTAAAAATGTAGAAAAGACCATTTTAAAAATGTTTCAGAGATGAAAATGCAATTTAAGAGTTTTTCTCATCATTTCTAAAAGATTTATATCTCATATCTTACTAAGAAAACTGTTGATATCATCATATGAAGAGAACTACTGATAAAATTAAATACATTACTTGATATCCATATCAGTCATATTAACACCACTTGCTTATATTGCTCATGCCAGAACTAATTCAAGTTAATATCAGCTCAATTATGAAAATACACCAGGTATCATGTAAAGTTTCCCAGTTTTTAAATATATCCTTTAATAACTGTCTTTCTGTATTCCCATCTTATCAAACATTAAACACCACTACCCTTGCATTCAACTTAGTCTCATACCCCAACAGGTCCTCACCCTGCTGTAGGAGGGCTGGCAACATGTACCAGCCGTCTTACCAAACACTAAATGCTCCAACACTTGAACTGACCAGTCTTACACCTCAACAGGTCCTCACCTTGTTGTAGGAGAGCTGACAACATGTACCAGCCAGCAGCAACTCCCATGCTAACAGGCTTCTCCCCCGTGGGTATGTAGCACCTCTGGAGTCGCTCGATGAAGAAGAGGATGCTGGCGAGGCCTGTCGTGTTAGCCGGGATGCGCCGGTACAGAGCTGTGTCCGTTGGGGTTGTGTAGGCAAGCATCTTCTTGGCAAGGTCCCTCGTAGGTGGCCGCAAACAGTTTACGGCTGTGGGATGAGAACTTGTCTTGTGAATGTGACGTTGGGGTGAGTGTTAATCTGATTTTGTGTTTACTATGTTCTGTGGGGAGTGGGTGTTAATGTGATTTTTTGTTAACTGAATGCTGTGTCTGACCTCCTGAGGTGTAGTATGGTGGGCCACAAGATTGTCCCTTTCCACTAGGGGCTGACAGATGATATTAAGAGTGTGAATGTGTGTGTGGTGTTAATGTGCTGGAGTGTGCACAGCCAGGAGTGTTTGGGGAATGAAAATAAAAAGGAGTTATGGATGTTTAAAAATGCATCTTTTGAGAGCTAAGTATACAAGAAAGTTGGTGTGTTTGGGGAATGAGTAAACAATGAAGAAATGTTTTGAGGAACTGGGTGTGCAGAGGCAGGAGTGTTTGGAGAATGAGAATACAGGAAGACAGGAATGATTTGGGAATAAGTGTACAAGAAAGGAGTGTTTGAGTGACAATATATAAGGAAGAGGTGTTTTGAAAATGAGAGTACAAGGAATGAGCATTTTGGGAGTTAATATACAAGGAAGCAAGTATTTAAGGGACAAGTATACAAGATTATTTTCCTGTCATATGTCATTATACAAATGTTTTTCTTTGTTATATACATCATTCCCTTTCACTTTTCAATATCTTGTGTTCTCGTCATTCTGATGTAATGTTACAGATAGAGAATGTTTGGTGTCAAATTTTCACTAATTTCATATGTGTATAAACTTTCATTTCATTGACTTTTTTTTACTATTACTACTATATTTTGCTTGCTTTTTAAACAAGTCTTTTCTTTCAGAGGAGGGAAGCACAGGGGAAGAGGAGGACGAGGAGGAAGAGAGTTAAGAGTCACAAGAGGAGGAGGAAGGTGGAAAGAAAGAGGAAGGAGAGGAGGAGGAGGAGGAGGAGGAAGATGGAGAAGGAAAGGAGAAAGATAAGAAGGAAGGAAATGCCGCAGAAGGAGAAGGTGAGTTTGTTAATAAGGTTTTGTGTGACAAGTTTTCTGAAAATTTTATTTGTTTACATGAAGTTTGTTTTGTATATATTACTCTTAATATACTACTTCTCCCACCACATGCAATTTGTCTGTCTGCTGTTGTGGTTCTTTCATTTCTTGTTCCCTTTCCTGAATATACCATTTCCTTAGTTTCATATCTAGTACCCTCCAATAAAATTTCTGCTTCTCGGTCTCTGTACTTCTCTCGTTTTTTTTTGCTTGGCTTCATTCCTCAGATCCCTTCTCTTTTTCCCTTTCTTCCAAGTTCATATCTCTTTTTTACCCAAATATTCTTGTATTCCTGAATTTTCAGCCAGCTTCCCAGTTCTCACTAGGATCTCCTTTACTGTAACTTGGGATCTCATTCTCACTTTTAATGGTCTTTTACCTCCTTCACTATATTTTCCAATTCTATATGCTTCTTCCACTTCTCATTCCAGTCCCTGTTCTTCACCTTGGACCATTGTAATAATTTTCCTTACCAACTCCTCTCTCTCTCTCTCTCTCTCTCTCCTCTCTCTCCTCTCTCTCTCTCTCTCTCTCTCTCCTCTCTCTCTCTCTCTCTCTCTCCTCTCTCTCTCTCTCTCTCTCTCTCCCTCTCTCTCTCTCTCTCTCTCTCTCTCTCTCCTCTCTCTCTCTCTCTCTCTCTCTCTCTCTTATTCCCTTTTCTTCCTTTCTTCCTTCCCTCCTATCTTTGTTTCTCCCTCCTCCTCCTCCTCCTCCTCCTCCTCCTCCTCCTCCTCCTCCTCCTCCTCCTCCTCCTCCTCCTCCTCCTCCTCCTCCTCCTCATTCATTCTACCTAACAAGAAATAATGGATTCAAGATTATACCCAAACGTTTTAAATCCCACAAGGCCCAAACATTTTTTCTTTAATCGTATAGTAAATATATGGAGTAAACTTCCTGCAGAAATTGTGAACAATATTGAAATTGTGAAAGCAATATTATTGAATCAGTTCATCCTAAACATTTGCACTTTGTTTTTCCACAGAGCAATAAGAAATTAGAATTGACAGAGAAACCAGACAAGGGACTGCATTTGAAGAAGCACAAGAACCAAGAAATTACATCATTCAATGAAATGACAACATAATCTAAAGTAAGAATTTACATAGCTTTCATTTTGGTTTACATTCTGAAAGGTAACAGTAACATGGATATGTTTTTATATTGAAATCTTTCTCTGATTGCATACAAATGGTACCAATCAACAAATAATAATGTAATACTTAGAAGCTGGGAATTCAAATCACTGGTAGATAAAATGAACCACCATTCTAGAGTGTACATAACTAAGGAATTAATATACTGGTTAACTGTCACACCAGCATGAACAGAATAACAACAATTGTTGAGTAGAGTCTGTAGGAGGCAGGGAAGGAGGCATGTAGTCAGTTTTAGAGAGCAGTTATTATGAAATCAGCTGTAGAATATTCCTAAGATGCAATACTACTGGAGTCTGTCAGCTTGAAGACAGTTTATTAAAGAAGGGAAGTTCATGAGATATAAAGCCTTTGATTATTCAGTTTCATTTCCAAAGTAACATTTATTTATTGGTGTGTTGCTTCCTGTAAATAGTAAAGCCTTGACAGCACTGCATCTCTCACACCACGCTGTAACTGTTGAGAGAACCATAACCCTTAGAGAGAGGAGGAGGGAATCCTTGGTTTATGTTCAGTAAAGCCCTGTATTCTTGTCATGGCAATGTAGAATGGAGGCGTCATTGGTTTATGTTCAGTAAAGCCCTGTATTCTTGTCATGGCAATGTAGAATGGAGGCGTCCTTGGTTTATGTTCAGTAAAGCCCCCGTATTCTTGTCATGGCAATGTAGAATGGAGGCGTCCTTGGTTTATGTTCAGTAAAGCCCTGTATTCTTGTCATGGCAATGTAGAATGGAGACGTCATTGGTCACATACTGTTCTAATGTAATCTAATGTAATCTAATGGAATCATGAAGGTGTAAAAATGCAGGATATGGATGGGATGCTACATCAGCAGCTTTTGTCATTAAGGGTGGTAAAGTGAAAGATTTGTTAATCACTTTGGTCTTTAGTTGATGCTTCTGGTGAGGCTTTCCTGTTTAAACTTGGCATAATATATATAAAATGATGTGGCATGTTAAACAAGTTAACTTACTGCCTTCTTGTGTCTTTCACAGATAGAAATCAAAAACGTCACAAGACAGAATAGTGAGCTGCATGCACTTATCACAGAGTATAAAGTCACTCCCTCAGAGGAAAAAGACAAGGATGGCATGTCTTCATGTGAGAACTCAGAAGCTAAATGTGAGCTACCATCCACATGAATATATATTTGTATATCAAACTGACATTCTCCTTGGAGGGAGGCTTTCCAAAGTGCACACACACACACACACACACACACACACACACACACCACACACACACACACACACATCTCTGCATCAGGACCTCAACAGCCAGACTGATAAACAATTACTTCACCCAAGATGATCAGCTGATAGGATTAGCTGTGGATGAGCCTCCTGTGGTGACTAGGAGTACAAAAGCCAGCAGCTAATTTTGGGAGCTGCCAGTCATCATGGTCCTGGTGTCTGAGGTGCTGCTTTTGCATTTTCCCAGTCATGGGATGAGGCTACATCACATTTATTCATTCACAGTTGCTCTTAGTTATCTCTGTTACAAGTTAAAATTTTTCCTGGCTCCACAGACATTTCTGGTGCATCTAACCCTCTCTCCATTGCCCTTCTATTTCCCTTAGTCTTATACCCACTTCTTACATTACGTCTAATTACTTCCATTGGTCATTCTTGTCTGGCCCCTCTGTTGCATCAATTTTTCACCTCCAGGTACAGATACCAAGGGGAAATTGCTGGGTCAAGTGGCTACACTGACATCTGAGGTTAGCAGGTTGGAGAGTGAGTGCAGCAGTCTTCAGGTTCAGCTAGACTGTGAGAGGGATAAGTATAACAAACTGCTGGGAGAATCTCTTGCTCATGAAAAGTTGTCTGAAGATGTCATAACTGAACCAAAAGGTAAGAAAGTTTATATTCTCTAATAATAAAGCAAATAATTTTTCCTCACTGTTGCTCAATTTTTTGAATTAATAACAAAATAAAAGCATTGTTATTGGATTTGTTTATTGAGGCTGTATTAAGAAAAGTTGAGAGAAACAAACTTATTGTTTTATCAGGAGAAACAACAGGATTGGGAGGAACTGAGCTTTAACAGAAGCTGCAACAACTGCAGGAGGCTCACAGGGTCCTGGAGAGCAGGTTAACTTGCAGCATGAAGGAGGTGGCTGAGCTAAGTGACAGGAAGTAGCAGCTTAAGCATGCTGTAGTGCATGAGGAGACAGAGTCCATCGGTGTATGCATGTTTTTTGCTCATTTGAATCATCTGTAAAAGTGAAGTGGAGAAAGTGTTTACTGTTTACTGTATGCCATTTCCTTGGTCTTTTAATGAGAATTTTTATCCTTCTTCAGGTGACTACATCACCATCTACCAGTTGCAGCGAGGAGTGATGAAGCAACAAGCTCGAGAACGCGAGTTAGACCTTGCCAGCCTCCATCATGAATGAGAGGAAATGAAGCAAAACCACTCTGCAGGTTAGTGCTCCTCTTTTGCATCTCACACACTTCTTATTCATGTCATGGCAGATTAGTGATTTCTGCTGCATCTCACACACTTCTTATTCAATTGCTGGCAGGTTAGTGATCTCTGCTGCATCTCACACACTTCTTATTCAATTGCTGGCAGGTTAGTGATCTCTGCTGCATCTCAAACGGTTCTTATTCAGGTGTTGACCAAAGTACTAAGCCTTCATATCATTACCTTGCTCTGTGATGGAGGCTACACCATCTGGCATCTAGCTGAGATTTAATGTTGCAGTAAAGCTTCCATATGAGTTCATGTAGAGCAAAATGTTTTCAAATGCCAGGGAAGTAGTGTAATGTAACCTTCCAGAGAAATCTATCCCTCATTCATTAGTTAACAGGAGTGTTTAATGTACTTAATGTGATTAGCCAGGATCAAGGGTCAACTTCTTCACTGACCATTTACTCTCAGGTGATGTATCTGTCCTCCATGAGTCACCCAGAGACACATAAGGTGTTGTAAGTGAAATTTCATCTATTAGATTTATTCAAAATGTGAATTAACACAGTTGTTTCCTGCAGGATTTGATATCAAAGCTGGTGCAGGAAAAGGAAGCAGATCATGACCTTCAGCAGCTCGAGAAGATAAGCAGCGTCCTTTAAGAGTCCAGTTGCTATCTTTAGCAGTGTTGGTGAGTAGTAAAAACTGAGCCATCTTATGAAGTGCAACGAAACATTATTATTATCTTCATAATTTTCTTGAAATAAACAGATTTCTGTGGCATGTTGCTCATTAGCACTTTAATATCAGATAACACCAGTTATTTATGTAATGATGTAATGTACTAAGTAGATGAAATACAAGTGGCATCTGCTAACACTCTTGATGTGGAACAGGAACCAGTGAGTCTGAGACACCCACCAGCAGTGGAAAGGTGGCTGACGAGCACCTCAAGCACTCTGAAAAGGTGGAGCAACAACAAGAAACAGAAAATTGCATCCATCATTCTTTGCCTGAGGAGGGAATTGATGCTCTGTTGACCCTTCACACTGATGTCCCTCATGAGGAGGCAGAATATGAATCCTACAGAACTTGCCCATAGAAAGACCAAAACTGTTACTGCTGCCACACTGCCACCACTTCCACTGACACCAAAAGCCCAACTGTGCAGAGAATCCTGGACCTCCGCAATGAAATGGAGTCCACCAGTCACCTGGAGCACTTTAGCCTCCAAAAGTTCCATCCGTGTCCATTGTGTTTGGGTAAACTTATCACTGTATAAGGGGACAAGTATCAGTGTATGGTTACTATATACTCATTTGTACTTAAAGATGTCATGTCACATCATTCTCTCTCTCTCTCTCTCTCTCTCTCTCTCTCTCTCTCTCTCTCTCTCTCTCTCTCTCTCTCTCTCTCTCTCTCTCTCTCTCTCTCTCTCTCTCTCTCTCTCTCTCTCTCTCTCTCTCTCTCTCTCTCTCTCTCTCTCTCTCTCTCTCTCTCTCTCTCTCTCTCTCTCTTCTTTCTTTCTTTCTTTCTTTTTGCATATGTTACTGCTTTACATTCCTCCCCACAGTATTTTTTCATCTACTTTATGACTGCAGTAGTTTTATCATCCCAGTGTATGCTGTATCCACTCTGAAACTGTAATTCACCAATCAGCTCAAATGTGTCTCTGTTTTGATAATCATTAATTTGTTTCAGCTACACAACCACTCTGATAAGGGACAAAATCTACTTCACCAGTCATCTATGTCATACAGTCATATATATTCATACATATGACAAAATACTCTTCCTAAGACATTTCTTATTTTCTCTTCTCAAGTGACCTGTCCATCTATCTAAGGTACCACATAACATTTAAAACTTACAATATTGTGTTTAATTCATGAACACTTTTTTGTCTATCTATGGAGACTTGCGTATAGACTTGAAATGTATTGGGAGTTTTCTTTATCTCTCATTCTATACCTAACACCTGTTCCTAAGAATCCCCAGGTGATAGCCATGGTGACTGGCTGGTCTCCTACTGAGTGGCTGGGGTTTTCCAAAAGTGAGGGTTGGTGTTCCATACCATACCATGTGCCCTGTTTGTATTCCTTCTTTGTCCTCTGTATTATATTCTATGTAAAGATGGTGCTGGGGTGGGATGGTGGTGGGATCTACTTCTTATTCCCTAAAAGTGATGAGGAGTGACACTGGGCAGCATTGATTTGCTCCTTAGAGATGGCTGGGTTCCTGTGGATGAGTGGGCCATGCTGTGCTTTGTCAAGGATGGTGTTTGGTATTGTGATGACTCTTGCCACAATCAAGTGCCTCCCACAGAGTAGTGGAGTACCTATGTATGGTGTTGACCCAAGCTGTCCAGGTCTCATCCAATGCCTTAATATGATTTAGATGATCAAAATGGTTTAACTCACCATTTAATCAGCTGACTGATTTGAATGGAGAAGTATGTAATGTGTTGTAGCCTAACCATCCCTGCCAGCATGGTCAGATTCTTGGTAGTAACCTGAAATGCTCCTAGGTAGTGAGTATCATTGCACATAATGATCTTTACTTTGTCAGTAATTCAATGATACTGAATATTACTCTACTGGATTTTGCTCAGCACTGCTTGGTAACTTTTGGCCATAATCCCAGGTCTGGAATGATATGAAGCCATGTTTTTACATTCCATATGAGACAGGCAAGCACTATGCTTTGCCTGACTGATACCTGTACTTTACATTTATGACCCCAGGTAGTTCATCACTCTCTCTCTCTCTCTCTCTCTCTCTCTCTCTCTCTCTCTCTCTCTCTCTCTCTCTCTCTCTCTCTCTCTCTCTCTCTCTCTCTCTCTCTCTCTCTCTCTCTCTCTCTCTCTCTCTCTCTCTCTCTCTCTCTCTCTCTCTCTCTCTCTCTCTGTTTGGAATTATACTGTATATTAGGAAATATCATTAAAGAGTGTGTGTGTAAAAAGTGTTTGCATTATTGTGCATTTGATGTTATAGCCCCAGGTTCTTAAAGTTTTCTAGTTTCATGATTTATAAAGATTGCTATTTTTAATAAAGTTATTGAAATTGTTATTGAGTGTTTTTTATTGAACTCATTAGCTTTGTAATAGTGTGCGTCTCATCATGCATTCATTAATGATGTAGAGTGGAAATGTCCACTCCTATCATGCATAATATCAATGCATTATTGGTTTATGTTGTTATTTGTGTATAAATTGTAAAGTTATGCCAGTCTATTTTAGTACAAACTAAATATCAGCTGGAAGAGAGGACAGGTAATGGCACACTAAAACACAGGAAGGGACAATGATATAACCATCCAATTTAACAATACACAGAGGAAGAAGAATGAGAAAGCAATAAAAATGGATTATTTAATGGATGATTAATAGACCCTCATTTGTAATGTTATTTCAGGCAAGAATATTAAAAGAGACAGCTGGCTTGCCCTTTGTACTTGTTCAGCTTGCCCTTAGCACTTGTTCATACATGACAGAATGAGAGATCTATGGGTGGGGGTGACACCTGGAAATGGGTATGATTCATGAAGGGATTGATTGATTGGTTGACTGACTGATTAAGAAAAAAAAAACGTAGCAGTGGAGGGTGGGGGGGGGGGGAAGGCGCCCCCAACTTTCCAGTCATATATGGCGTGGAAGGGACAATACCAGCAAAGAAAAATATGAGAAAATGCATAATTTACTACAAAACCCAAAATGCGAAATAAAACCTTGCCAAATTGAACCTTCCCACGAAGGTAATGAATGGAGTTTTGATGCAATGAGCCACAGTTACTTAAAACACTCAACAAATATAACACCTGCCAAAAAAATAAAATAAATAAATAAAATCAATCAATAAATAAAGATAAAAACGCGAGAAAACCTTTAAATTATCACAACGCGAAATATACACACACGCTAAACTGGATGCGTCATTAATTAATATCCCCCCAATAGTTTATAGCCCCTCCCCTATTCATTGCTCCCCCCCCTCCCTGCCTTGAGGAACACCTTCACTTATGGCCTGCTGTTGGGTCAGATTTGAGCCATTTTAACCTCGAATTACATACAATACATACATACATATCGTCTCCTTGCAATAATTATAATAGTCTTCCTGGCTTAATTTTTGTTTATTCATTATTCCTTATGTATTTATTAATTATTTGTCATTTGTCTAATTCCTTGTTTTATTTAGCCTCGGTATTTAACTAAGCATTTTTTTTTTTCACTTTCTGACTGTGGCCCTTGCAATGAATGGCTTAATTGTTTATTTACTGTTCCTTACGTGTTTATTGATTATATGTGAGTTATTTATTTGATATTCATGATTTTTTTTTAACTTCGTATTTCTTTATATGATAGTTTTATCTTTTCGTGTTTTCTGGCTTAAGTTTTGTTTATTACTCCTTGTTTGTGTTATTAGGTGTGTCATTAATTATTTGTCTTATTTCTCGTAGTTTAATGGATTTTTTAGCACTTTAATTATTAGAGTTCCTCACCAGTCATTTTATTCGAGAGAGAGAGAGAGAGAGAGAGAGAGAGAGAGAGAGAGAGAGAGAGAGAGAGTCTAAATGAATGATAAAAAAAATAATAATCAGTTACAGTATTTTATTTATAAACAAGAACAATTCATGATAATAATAATAATAATAATAATAATAATAATAATATTTAAATACAAGGAGGAAAATGTGTAATAATAATAATAATAATAATAATAATAATAATAATAATAATAATAATAATAATAATAATAATAACTGCTTTTATCTTACTCACACAGATAAATAGTTTTATAAATAGTTTATTGACCATAAACATTGTGTACATACACACAAAATTAAATAGAACAGATAAAAATTTCAAAATGTAGTCAGTGACACACAGAAGACTGGTGACAAAACCTACTAAAGCCCATTAAATGATTGGGTGTCTCAAGTTTCCACATCATCAGTGGAACACTGCTTCTGAGCACTCAGGGATGGACAAGCTTTTCATGGCTTGTGTGAATGGAGACAAGACGTGTAGGGGATTTATTTGTTCTGTTTTTTCTTGTCCTACTCTCTCTTCCTCCCTCTTGACTCTTCCTTTGCTTCATCCTACTCTTTCTCTTGCTCATTCTTTCTCTCTCTCTCTCTCTCTGAACTTTTCAGACATAGCTCCTTATGATTTTTTGGCAATCCCAAACCTGTTGACAGTATCCTTATCTGAGAGCCAAGGAGACCATGCAGAATGTGGCAGCATACCTATCATTGGTTGCAGAAGCGTTTGAGCAGTGGAGTGATGGATGATTGTAGGAATGTGGTGGCACTGCTATCCACCATGACATTCATCCACATAACAGAACCATCTCACATGGTGCATTCAGCCTCAGGGAGAGGAACCTCTGTAGCCTTGGGCAGTAGCCCTTGGTCAGGTTTGCTCCAGAGTCAAACCTGCTTACCATCCGAGAATACCTTGGGGAGGAATGAGGAAGCCTTTTGCTCTGAACCCATGAAAATTGTTCAACCCTATAAGGGAAAAATATGAATGTTGAACAAATTGATGAGAAATGGAAGGATTAATGGGCTAAGTGTGTTGGATTACAGAGGGCTTTCTTTGAAGGACATTTTGAATGATACCATAATTTTGGCCCTTAGCCCAAGGTTGGATACTTCTGAACCGTTCTTGCATTTTTAAGCTAAGTAATATAAAATGCTCAATTAACAAAGGAAGGATAATGAAAAGATAAAACAAATCAGGAATTATATCAATTCATAGCTTTATCATAGTTCTAAGTCATAAATACTACAAAAATTAGTCAATCTCTTCAGAAATAATTATAAGATAAGCTTTAATAATAAAAAGTATGTATAAATAGATGAAATGTTGTCACCTTCACCAATGCCGGCTTCTTGTTATTCAGCACATGCTTGTGCTTCCTGAACACCGGTCTCATACTGGATAGAGACAGTAATGTATGGAGGTTTGATGCAATACAACATTTTATATAAGGATAAAAACTTGCATAAACTTCCTGTTTGTGTTTTTCTACTAAGGTGCAATTGTTAGGTGAGCATTTGCAACTTCCTACACTTAAACCATAACATCCCTACTACAGTGGCTCAGAGCCACACCATCACTTGTTGCTTGTCCACTAGTAAATAAGTTTTTTGTTTGTTCATTCTCATTCCTTCCCTATTTAAAACATCATTCCATCTTGTCATGGCCTCTTGAAGATCTTGTTGGCTTCCTGTCACGACAGCGACATCGTCTGCATAGGCCAGCATGATCTCTTTATCCTCCCTTACACACACTTCCTTCAGGCATCTGTCCATGTATATAATGAATAGCAAAGGAGAGAGCATCAATTATTCAATTATTCAATTATTCCTCACACACACACATACACACACACACACACACACACACACACACACACACACACACACACACACACACACACACACACAGGTAATAACAATAATATCTACCCTATATTGTAATGCACATTTTCATAATCACCACTGAATCATCATCATCATCATCATCAATATTTTTTATCAATAATATTAACAGTATTTATATATGTACATAGCATTACTATTATTACTACACACACACACACACACACACACACACACGTACATACACTCACCTCTCGGCAGGGGTGGTGGGGAACAGGAGGAGGAGGAGGAGGAGGAGGAGGAGGAGGAGGAGGAGGAGGAGGAGGAGGAGGAGGAGGAGGAGGAGGAGGAGGTGGACGAGGAGGAGGAGGAGGAGGAGGAGGAGGAGGAGGAGGAGGAGGAGGAGGAGGAGGAGGAGGAGGAGGAAGAGGAGGATTAACACTGTGTGAGTGACTGACAGACTGACTAACTGACTAACTCACTAACTGACTGAATGACTGACTAACTGACTGACTGAATGACTGACTAACTGACTAACTGAGTGACTGACTGACTGACTCACTGACTGATACATACATACATACAGACAGACACAAGTACACAAGAATAAAAAATAAAATACATAACTGAAAAATCATTGCAATACACAGACAGACAGACAGACCAATGACAGAAAGACAGACAGATGGAGACAAACTAAACAGATAGATAGATAGTGAAATGACCACACAAAACACACACACACACACACACACACACACACACACACACACACACACACACACACACACACACACACACACACACACACACACACGCACGCACCTGTTGAACATAGTAAGCTGTGGCACCAGGTTCAGACGGCCGCTCTACACAGCCTCGGACGCCTCCTGTGCCAACTCCTTGCATCGAACGAACCTGTGTAGACATGAAAGTAAGCAAGCAAGTGTTTATGGCTAATTATAATACTCAATATGCCAGTATCATCTCCAGCATCACCATCTGCTCACCACTGGGGCCTCTCCTGGGGAGAATTAGGAGAGTGAGAGAGGGGAGGGAGAGAGAGGGAGAGGAGAGGAAGAGAGAAGGGGAGTCTTGGAGATGGTTTGGGGTGAGTCTGGGATGGTCTGGATACATTGGGAATGAGAGAGAGAGAGAGAGAGAGAGAGAGAGAGAGAGAGAGAGAGAGAGAGAGAGAGAGAGAGAGAGAGAGAGAGAGAGAGAGAGAGAGAGAGAGAGAGAGAGAGAGAGAGAGAGAGAGAGAGAGAGAGAGAGAGAGAGAGAGAGAGAGAGAGAGAGAGAGAGAGAGAGAGAGAGAGAGAGAGAGAGAGAGAGAGAGAGAGAGACTGTGAAAGGCTGGAAGAGGCTGTGAGAAGTTGGGATGGACTGGAAGTCTTGGGGACAGTTTGGGGTAAGTCTGGAATGGTCTGGATACACTGGGAATGAGATAGAGTGAGAGAGAGAGGCTGTGAGTGGCTGTGAATAGCTGGGAGAGGGTGTGACAGGTTGTGAGAGGCTGAGAAAAGACAGTGAGAGGGTGGAGAAAATAATGGGAAACTGGAAAAATGAAAAGGAGAGATAGAAAGAGACACACAGGTAGACAGACACACCTGTAGGAAGGGCTCCTTAATATCCCCTTATCAGCTGGAGGGAGGGCTACAGGTAATAATCTTTTCTTCTTCCTTATCCGTGCCTCCTCCTCGTCCTCCTCTTCCTTTTCCTCCTCCACCTCGTACTCCGGAACTGGCGACCCCACCACCGGCACCTCCGACATGGCCTCCTGCGGGATGGTATGGTAGTTAGGGAACTGTCTGAGTTAGCGTGTGTGTGTATGTTGGTTAAGTTTGGTTAAGTGTTAAACAAAGAATGGTATTTTATATTAATTTCAATATTTATCTACTTATTATCTGTATTTTGAAGATACATGTAGCATTTGAACTGTAAACCTTTGTAATTGTCTGTCTCCTGCACACCCAGCTCCTCAACACCCCTGTGCCTGCAAATGGGTCACTGAACATTAAATAAACTTGTCTCAGTCCCCTACATACACACAAGTGGCTGGCCAAACACTGCATCAACACAAACAATGGATAAACAGTGGGAATCTGCTGGTCTGAGTCCCCTACATACACACAAGTGGCTGGCCAAACACTGCATCAACACAAACAGTGAATAAACAGTGAGAATCTGCTGGTCTGAGCCCCCAAAACACACTAGTGGCTGGCCAAACACTAGATCAACACAAACAGTGAATAAACAGTGGGAATCTGCTGGTCTGAGCCCCCAAAACACACAAGTGGCTGGCCAAACACTAGATCAACACAAACAGTGGATAAACAGTGGGAATCTGCTGGTCTGAGTCCCCTACATAAACACAAGTGGCTGGCCAAACACTAGATCAACTCAAACAGTGGATAAATAGTAGGAATCTGCTGGTCTGAGCCCCCAAAACACACAAGTGGTTGGCCAAACACTGCATCAACACAAACAGTGGATAAACAGTGGGAATCTGCTGGTCTGAGTCCCCTACATACACACAAGTGGCTGGCCAAACACTGCATCAACACAAACAGTGAATAAACAGTGGGAATCTGCTGGTCTGAGTCCCCTACATACACACAAGTGGCTGGCCAAACACTGCATCAACACAAACAGTGGATAAACAGTGGGAATCTGCTGGTCTGAGTCCCCTACATACACACAAGTGGCTGGCCAAACACTGCATCAACACAAACAATGGATAAACAGTGGGAATCTGCTGGTCTGAGTCCCCTACATACACACAAGTGGCTGGCCAAACACTAGATCAACACAAACAGTGAATAAACAGTGGGAATCTGCTGGTCTGAGTCCCCTACATACACACAAGTGGCTGGCCAAACACTAGATCAACACAAACAGTGAATAAACAGTGAGAATCTGCTGGTCTGAGCCCCCAAAACACACTAGTGGCTGGCCAAACACTAGATCAACACAAACAGTGAATAAACAGTGGGAATCTGCTGGTCTGAGCCCCCAAAACACACAAGTGGCTGGCCAAACACTAGATCAACACAAACAGTGGATAAACAGTGGGAATCTGCTGGTCTGAGTCCCCTACATAAACACAAGTGGCTGGCCAAACACTAGATCAACACAAACAGTGGATAAATAGTAGGAATCTGCTGGTCTGAGCCCCCAAAACACACAAGTGGCTGGCCAAACACTGCATCAACACAAACAGTGGATAAACAGTGGGAATCTGCTGGTCTGAGTCCGCTACATACACACAAGTGGCTGGCCAAATACTGCATCAACACAAACAGTGAATAAACAGTGGGAATCTGCTGGTCTGAGTCCCCTACATACACACAAGTGGCTGGCCAAACACTGCATCAACACAAACAGTGGATAAACAGTGGGAATCTGCTGGTCTGAGTCCCCTACATACACACAAGTGGCTGGCTAAACACTGCATCAACACAAACAATGGATAAACAGTGGGAATCTGCTGGTCTGAGTCCCCTACATACACACAAGTGGCTGGCCAAACACTAGATCAACACAAACAGTGAATAAACAGTGAGAATCTGCTGGTCTGAGCCCCCAAAACACACTAGTGGCTGGCCAAACACTAGATCAACACAAACAGTGAATAAACAGTGGGAATCTGCTGGTCTGAGCCCCCAAAACACACAAATGGCTGGCCAAACACTAGATCAACACAAACAGTGGATAAACAGTGGGAATCTGCTGGTCTGAGTCCCCTACATAAACACAAGTGGCTGGCCAAACACTAGATCAACACAAACAGTGGATAAATAGTAGGAATCTGCTGGTCTGAGCCCCCAAAACACACAAGTGGCTGGCCAAACACTGCATCAACACAAACAGTGGATAAACAGTGGGAATCTGCTGGTCTGAGTCCGCTACATACACACAAGTGGCTGGCCAAATACTGCATCAACACAAACAGTGAATAAACAGTGGGAATCTGCTGGTCTGAGTCCCCTACATACACACAAGTGGCTGGCCAAACACTGCATCAACACAAACAGTGGATAAACAGTGGGAATCTGCTGGTCTGAGTCCCCTACATACACACAAGTGGCTGGCTAAACACTGCATCAACACAAACAATGGATAAACAGTGGGAATCTGCTGGTCTGAGTCCCCTACATACACACAAGTGGCTGGCCAAACACTAGATCAACACAAACAGTGAATAAACAGTGAGAATCTGCTGGTCTGAGCCCCCAAAACACACAAGTGGCTGGCCAAACACTAGATCAACACAAACAGTGAATAAACAGTGGGAATCTGCTGGTCTGAGCCCCCAAAACACACAACTGGCTGGCCAAACACTAGATCAACACAAACAGTGGATAAACAGTGGGAATCTGCTGGTCTGAATCCCCTACATAAACACAAGTGGCTGGCCAAACACTAGATCAACACAAACAGTGGATAAATAGTAGGAATCTGCTGGTCTGAGCCCCCAAAACACACAAGTGGCTGACCAAACACTGCATCAACACAAACAGTGGATAAACAGTGGGAATCTGCTGGTCTGAGTCCGCTACATACACACAAGTGGCTGGCCAAATACTGCATCAACACAAACAGTGAATAAACAGTGGGAATCTGCTGGTCTGAGTCCCCTACATACACACAAGTGGCTGGCCAAACACTGCATCAACACAAACAGTGGATAAACAGTGGGAATCTGCTGGTCTGAGTCCCCTACATACACACAAGTGGCTGGCTAAACACTGCATCAACACAAACAATGGATAAACAGTGGGAATCTGCTGGTCTGAGTCCCCTACATACACACAAGTGGCTGGCCAAACACTGCATCAACACAAACAGTGGATAAACAGTGGGAATCTGCTGGTCTGAGTCCCCTACATACACACAAGTGGCTGGCTAAACACTGCATTAACACAAACAATGGATAAACAGTGGGAATCTGCTGGTCTGAGTCCCCTACATACACACAAGTGGCTGGCCAAACACTAGATCAACACAAACAGTGAATAAACAGTGAGAATCTGCTGGTCTGAGCCCCCAAAACACACAAGTGGCTGGCCAAACACTAGATCAACACAAACAGTGAATAAACAGTGGGAATCTGCTGGTCTGAGCCCCCAAAACACACAACTGGCTGGCCAAACACTAGATCAACACAAACAGTGGATAAACAGTGGGAATCTGCTGGTCTGAATCCCCTACATAAACACAAGTGGCTGGCCAAACACTAGATCAACACAAACAGTGGATAAATAGTAGGAATCTGCTGGTCTGAGCCCCCAAAACACACAAGTGGCTGACCAAACACTGCATCAACACAAACAGTGGATAAACAGTGGGAATCTGCTGGTCTGAGTCCGCTACATACACACAAGTGGCTGGCCAAATACTGCATCAACACAAACAGTGAATAAACAGTGGGAATCTGCTGGTCTGAGTCCCCTACATACACACAAGTGGCTGGCCAAACACTGCATCAACACAAACAGTGGATAAACAGTGGGAATCTGCTGGTCTGAGTCCCCTACATACACACAAGTGGCTGGCCAAACACTGCATCAACACAAACAATGGATAAACAGTGGGAATCTGCTGGTCTGAGTCCCCTACATACACACAAGTGGCTGGCCAAACACTAGATCAACACAAACAGTGAATAAACAGTGAGAATCTGCTGGTCTGAGCCCCCAAAACACACAAGTGGCTGGCCAAACACTAAATCAACACAAACAGTGAATAAACAGTGGGAATCTGCTGGTCTGAGCCCCCAAAACACACAACTGGCTGGCCAAACACTAGATCAACACAAACAGTGGATAAACAGTGGGAATCTGCTGGTCTGAATCCCCTACATAAACACAAGTGGCTGGCCAAACACTAGATCAACACAAACAGTGGATAAATAGTAGGAATCTGCTGGTCTGAGCCCCCAAAACACACAAGTGGCTGACCAAACACTGCATCAACACAAACAGTGGATAAACAGTGGGAATCTGCTGGTCTGAGTCCGCTACATACACACAAGTGGCTGGCCAAATACTGCATCAACACAAACAGTGAATAAACAGTGGGAATCTGCTGGTCTGAGTCCCCTACATACACACAAGTGGCTGGCCAAACACTGCATCAACACAAACAGTGGATAAACAGTGGGAATCTGCTGGTCTGAGCCCCCAAAACACACAAGTGGCTGGCCAGACACTGCGTCAACACAAACAGTGAATAAACAGTGGGAATCTGCTGGTCTGAGCCCCCAAAACACACAAGTGGCTGGCCAGACACTTCATCAACACAAACAGTGAATAAACAGTGGGAATCTGCTGGTCTGAGCCCCCAAAACACACTAGTGGCTGGCCAGACACTGCATAGGCACAGATGGGGAGCTGGTTTGGCCTGACAGCACCCTCCAGTATTCATGTAAATTCTGGCTACCATTTGCAATTCTATTTTGGGGAGCCACACCTCAGAGAGTCTCTTTTATTGAAGTTTTGTCCCCCCCACGGCTGGCTGGCCTACATAACAAAATAAATAGATAATGTTTTTTTTTTCTCAGTTAGAAGACTTTTTCATCTCTACCTGTTGAAATAAGATTATCTCGGAAAGTTTAAAAATGATGCATTACTACTACTACTACTACTACTTACCCTGAACAATACCTCATCCTCAGCATCAGAGGACGGCCCCTCCCCCTCCTCACTGACTAACTGTTGTTGTTGTTGCAGTTGTTGTTGTAACAGAATCAACCTCTTCCTCTCCCTCTCTCTCTGACGTGCCTCCCTCCTGGCCTCCCTCTCTCTCCTCCTCCTCTCCTTCCTCTCCCTCCTCTCTTGCTTCTCTCTCTCTCTCTCGCTGCTGCTGCAATCTCTGGGTCCACCATGTCCTCGTTGATCCTCGGGATTTGCTGCAAAAGGAGGGAGAGAGTGAGTGAGTGGAAGTGGGAGAGAGGATGAGAGAGAAGGGTAAAACTATTATTGTAAGAGAGAGAGAGAGAGAGAGAGAGAGAGAGAGAGAGAGAGAGAGAGAGAGAGAGAGAGAGAGAGAGAGAGAGAGAGAGAGAGAGAGAGAGAGAGAGAGAGAGAGAGAGAAATATGTAGCAGTAATAATAATAATAATAATAATAATAATAATAATAATAATAATAATAATAATAATAATAATAATAATAATAATAATAATAATATCTAAAACATTCTCTCTCTCTCTCTCTCTCTCTCTCTCTCTCTTTCTCCTAGTGCAACCTACACTCATAAATTATTTCTTGCCCCAAAAAAGCTAATGTGGAATAAGACAAACAGTAACAAGTCCGAACATAGCAGTGGATCTTAAACTCCTAGAAACTGGAGACATTACTGTATTCCAGACCTTGGCGTTTGTATACAAAGCTCTTAATACAAACACAAGAGACACGGGCTCATGATATTCAGTTAAGACAGACAGGTAACTTGAGGACACCCTTCTGCTGAACCTCCCGTGCCCAACAGAGTGTTGTCTCACGAGGAACCAAGCACTGGACCCGGCTCTCGGACACAGTTAAAAACAAACCATTACATTCCTTTAAATTACTGATAAAACAACACTTAACAAGTAATTATTCATTGTATTTATTAGTTTTCAAATTGTAATCAGCTCTACTATTATAAACATATGTAATTGTTTGTAATTTGTAATAGTTATTATTATTATTATTATTATTATTTACTTTTGTTATTGATATAATTCTTTTTTGCATGTATCTATAATTTGATTGGGTTAAAGTTATGAATTACTTACTAAATAATTATGTACTGTCTTTTCTTTTTTTTTTTCATGATAGCTGAATAAAACACTGGTCTTAAACCTTAGTGTAAAATATTCATTAGTCCACAAAGACCTTGTGCTCCATGGACTGGCCATCACATATCAGAATGTCTATATACCAGTCTGTCTGTATATATTAACACCAATATATATCATTTAATCAATCAATCACTCTGTAAGGAAAATATAGACAAATAAATACAATAACAACAGATGTATATACACTCTCTCTCTCTCTCACCTGCTGAGGAGGGAGATAAGCCAAGCCACAGCTAACCCAGGTGTGTGTGGCCCACCTCCACCTCCCATCACCCCCGCTGGCAGCACCGCAGGGGGCAGGAGGGGGTGAGGGATGACTGGGCAGGGGTCACAGGGAGAGGGGTGGCTGGGGCAGGGGTCTGGGGCTGGGGTCGGGGGAAAGCCTGGGACTCCGACCACTTGCATGACCCGACCAACTCCAACGACTTCTGCCCCTAATACCTGCGTGTTGTCAGCTGGAACAACCTGAGAGGAAGGAGGTGCTCAGAAGTAGTAGTAGTAGTAGTAGTAGTAGTAGTAGTAGTAGTAAGATTGATTTTCTATCTCTGTCTCTCCTTTCTGTATGTAAAAAACTTTCTCTCTCTCTCTCTCTCTCTCTCTCTCTCTCTCTCTCTCTCTCTCTCTCTCTCTCTCTCTCTCTCACCTGTATGACATTCCCTGCCTGCACTATCATGGGGAAGTGGGGCTGCGGGGCTGAGGCATCTTGGGGCAACACCTGAAGCATGTTCCCCACTCGAATAACCCTTGTTGTGGCGGTGGTGGCAGTGGTGGTGGTGGCGTCAGTCCCCTTGGCTGCATCGTAAGGTACTGGAACTGTTGGGAGGAGGGGGTTAGTTTGGGCGGCCACGCCCCGGGGACTTAGCCTTGGGAGGAGAGCGTGCCCAAAGGGGGCAGGGACCGGTTCTTGTAGGGGCTGCGGGCACACGCGGGAGGGCGGCCCTGGGGAGAAAGCTACTAGATTCGTTCAAAGCATATCTAAACCTAACAGAACACTATTTACAAATAAACCCACCTGTTATAATTAGCTTGTGCAACAGTTTGAGGGCGAAGGTAAGGAGTGAGGAGCCACTGCTTACAGGGATAGCCACTGTCCCCGGGAAGGTAGCATCCTGCAGGTACATGTTGTTCCTCAAACATCAGTTTGAGTGCTGACTTATCTAGTATTCTTGCATCGTTGACTGAGCCAGGCCACCTTGCCACAATGTCAAGAATCTTATAGTGAGCATCAAATACTACTTGCACATTTATGCTGTGATAGCGTTTCCTGTTCACATATACATGTTCATCGACATGAGGAGACACAATTCTTATATGAGTGCCATCAATCACTCCCACAACACCGGGAAACTGAGTTACTTGCATGAACTCTGCCTGTTTTTGCTGCACTTCACGCTGGGTGTGAGGGAAAGCCACGAACTGGCAGATTACTTCTGGGTCAGCCAGTGCATCAATTGTCTGTGATATTGCACGGCTGATAGTGGGCTGCGTTGTTCCAAAATCATCACAACTGCACTGTTGCATTTTTCCTGTGGCTAAATATCGTAATGTGATGGCCACCATCTCAGGGGTCAAGGCTCTATTTCTTTCAGTTTTACTTTGCAGCTTGTCTCTCACTATATCAGTCACTGCAACAATACCAGCACGGTCCAATCTGAATCTTTTCAGTAACTCAGCATCGTCGTACTCAGCGAAAATATCTCTTCTCACTCTGTAGGTGCGCCGCTGACGTTGTTGTGCCGCCTTCCTGCTAACGGCTGGGTTCATCATGCTCTAAATAAATTTTCCACCTACCTTTAATAATCTGTTGGAGGTAACTTGTGGAAAGAGAAAGAAAAGTGCATTATTTTTATGCAATAATATGTTTTTAATTTTTGAACTTGAAAATGCAATATACTTTAATTCAGAGATTTAAAAAGTGAACATACGTTTTAACCCAGCGGGTGCTGTAAACAGTACGTTGGCGGTTCACACCAGTTCAGAAGTAAGGTATCTTAAATTGCACTCGACAATGTTGTGAATACTTTAAAATGCTTGAAGCCATACTTGATGCCTTCCATAACGTGTAAAGTAAGAAGTTAGCCTGTGTTAAAAAGTGGTGATCCCTGCAGATTACCAAGGCATCCAGTCTCCCAGCAAGTGCCAAGAGGCATTCATTCAATGCTCCGCTGACACCAATTTGCCCAAAGGTATGCATTATATGTGGAAAGTACATTACGTACGGTGTAGAGGTGGTTGTCTAGTGATATAAATGGTAAGGTGGTGGTGCTGGTGATTGTGATGGTACTACACTGTTATTACCGTATGTCAGTATATTGAGGCTTGATATCACTTTTATTAATGTGCCAGTATTTCATTACCTATCTTATGAAATAACACTAGCTCTTGATATATTCTTGGTAATTGTCTAGAGTCCTTACCGGGCCTTATTACTGGTCTATTCACTTCAATTCTTTTACACATACCTTCACATGCACCTAAAACATCATTTTAAAGTGGGGGACAAATGCCCCCTTCCCTCTAGTCGGTTAGGTTAGGTTAGGTTAGGTTAGGTTAAGTTAGGTTAGGTTAGGTTAGGTTAGGTTAGGTTAGGTTAGGTTTTAGGTGCATGTGAAGGTATGTGTAAAAGAATTGAAGTGAATAGACCAGTAATAAGGCCCGGTAAGGACTCTAGACAATTACCCTAACCTAACCTAACCTAACCTAACCTAACCTAACCGACTAGAGGGAAGGGGGCATTTGTCCCCCACTTTAAAATGATGTTTTAGGTGCATGTGAAGGTATGTGTAAAAGAATTGAAGTGAATAGACCAGTAATAAGGCCCGGTAAGGACTCTAGACAATTACCATATTCTTTTCTACAAACCTTTAACAATAATTGAAAGGTTTTTTTTAAATTGAATTTCAATGCCTTTTCTTATTGATGAAAATAGGAAATAATTATGGCTACCACTGGCTAGACACGCCATACCTTGCCTTGAGTTTAGGTATGGTTAGGTTAGGTTTGATATGGTTGGGTGTAGTTAGGTTAGTTTTGGGTATGGTTAGGTTACAGCAAGTACAGTTAGGTTAGTTTGGGTGTAGTTAGGTTTGGATGTGGTTAAGTTAGTTTAGGTATGGTTAGATTACAGCAGGTATGGTTAGGTTAGTTTTGGTGTGTGTCAAGTTAGTTTAGGTATGGTTAGGTTACAGCAGGTATGGTTAGGTTAGTTTTGGTGTTGTTAAGTTAGTTTAGGTATGGTTAGAACCTTGGACAAAAAATGAGGAACATCACTGAACCAAAAGATTTTTATTTAATTATTTATTTATTTATTTTATTTATTTATTTATTTATTTAATTTTCTTTTAATATTTCAATGAAAATTAGCAGTATTACTTATATCTGTCAACTTTCCAAGAGGGTTAGAGAATGCCTCAAGCCATTTGTAAGATAAGATTACACGTAAATTGCTTGGTTTAAGAGAAACTGGCATGTTAGTAAAATGAATCTTTACTGTCATGTGAATGAATATTTATAAATGCAAAAAGTTTAAATCTCCAAGAACAACCTGTGTTTTACAGTAATGTGGGTAGCCCACATGGGACCCATAAAGTAGCCCACAAAACACCCACATGCCTCCCATTATCCAATGTTGGCTGGGTATATATATATATATATATATATATATATATATATATATATATATATATATATATATATATATATATATATATATATATATATATATATATATGAGGAGGCAGTAGAGACATCTGCCTAAATGATAATTACTACCAGTGAGGTCTAAAGCACTGTTCAGGGGGTGCTGTGAACTTATCATTAAACCCAGCTGTGACCTCGCTGAACGTTTCCCTTTGTGTCTCACTACACAAGGGGCGAGTCATAGCCTGCCCTCTAAAGACAACTCTCTTCCTCCACACAAAACTACAAGCACCTAATAACACACACACCCCTTCACTCAAAAATTTTAAAATCATCGTGGCGACTCCTACACCCTGCCTCGTAGTCCCCATCTGGGGGAGGGGACCATAAATGTCCCCAGGTCAGACTGCCTTTCTGTCAAAGACCCCTAAGTGTCTTGACACCCCCCTCAACTTTTTCTTCATTAACTTCTGCAACATTCGCAGTCAAAGATCTAATTTTCAATCTGTAGAACACCACCTCTCCTCTTCTAAACCTCATCTTCTTTTCCTCACTGAAACTCAGGTGTCTGAGGCAACTGACAGTAGCTCCTTTTCTGTTCCCTCTTACTTTCTCTATCCTCATTTTCAGTTCAAAGCTGGATGCTGCGTTTATGTGCGCAATGATTTAACCTGCTCTCGTGCCCACCGCTCTTGATTCTTCTGAGTTTTCCACCATCTGGCTACGACTACAGAGTCACTCTCATACTAAATTTATCTGTGCTGTATACCTCTCACCTAACTCCTCTGATTATAAGAAATTCTTTAACTACTTAACTTCCAAAGTGGAGCACATTCTGACCCTCTTCCCTTTTGCAGAGATCTCCATTCTTGGAGACTTCAATGTTCACCACCAGCTTTGGCTTTCCTCTCCCTTCACTGACCATCCTGGTGAACTAGCCTACAACTTTGCTATCCTCCATGACCTAGAGCAATTGGTGCAACACCCTACTCGTATTCCTGACTGTCTTGGAGATACACCCAACATTCTTGACCTTCCTTCCCCCAGCCTCAGCCCCAGCCCCAGCCTTTTCATCCCAGCCTCTCCCAGTGCATCCTAGCCTCTCCCAGTCCATCCCAGCCTCTCTCAGTGCATTCCAGCCTCTCCCAGTCCATCCCAGCCTCTCCCAGTCCATCCCCAGCCTCTCTCAGTGCATTCCAGCCTCTCCCAGTCCATCCCAGCCTCTCCCAGTCCATCCCAGCCTCTCCCAGTGCATCCTAGACTCTCCCAGTCCATCCCAGCCTCTCCCAGTCCATCCCAGCCTCTCCCAGTGCATTTCAGCCTCTCCCAGTCCATCCCAGCCTCTCTCAGTGCATTCCAGCCTCTCCCAGTCCATCCCAGCCTCTCCCAGTGCATCCTAGCTTCTCCCAGTCCATCCCAGCCTCTCTCAGTGCATTCCAGCCTCTCCCAGTCCATCCCAGCCTCTCCCAGTCCGTCCCAGCCTCTCTCAGTGCATTCCTCAGCCTCTCCCAGTCCATCCCAGCCTCTCCCAGTGATAATAAAGCAATTTGGATTTAAGAGAGGGAGATTGTGTGTTACAAACTTACTGAGTTACACTTAGATCTATAGAAAACTGTTATCAAATGGCATATAACATTTTATGTTATATGCCATAATTTATTATGGCATATAACAGATTATTATTACAGATGCCATTTCTTAAAGAAATGGCATCTGTTTTTTTTTTTTTTTTTTTTTTTTTTTTTATTATTCTCTTTCTCTCTCTCCCTCCCTAAGGCAGTGCTCCTCTTACAAAGGAAAAAATAAATAATTAAATAAGATAATTAATTTACAAATCAAGGGCTGGATTTGTGTCTGTGGAGGCCTGTGAGCAGCCTGAGTGTGGAGGCCATCTACCTGAAATATTTATATTAATATTTTTGTATCTGTATTCCATGCAGTTTTTAATACATATAATATATTATAGTGAAAGGAACATATTTATTTAGTGTAAATGAAACAAGTGGTTATTTTGATAGTAATAAAAAAAATATTTAGTTCATAGAAAACTAGTGTTTGATTAATTTAAGTTTCTTTCACTTACAGAATATTTATGTGGGAGACTCCTCAGATTGTGGAGACCCCAGATTGTGGAGGCTCCTGGGCAGCTGGTCTTTTTGTGGACTCCTAAATCTGGCACTGAACAAAATTCTCTCTCTCTCTCTCTCTCTCTCTCTCTCTCTCTCTCCTCTCTCTCTCTCTCTCTCTCTCTCTCTCTCTCTCTCTCTCTCTGTTCTCTCTCTCTCTCTCCTCTCTCTCTCTCTCTCTCTCTCTCTCTCTCTCTCTCTCTCTCTCTCTCTCTCTCTCTCTCTCTCTCTCTCTCTCTCTCTCTCTCTCTCTCTCTCTCTCTCTCTCTCTCTCTCTCTCTCTCTCTCTCTCTCTCTCTCCTCAACTCTCAACCACTGGATGGTATATCAGTTCACACAGCAAGAAGCCAAGGACCCACCGAGGCTGTCACTTGGAAGAGGTCATTGTTGTTGCATCCAGCATCCCAGCCTGACTGCCTAGACAGGTCCCGCAGGTTGCTGAATGGCAGAGGTGCAGGCTGCTCCACAGCAAGATGTGAGACCAGTGTGGCAGAGTATGATGTGTACACAATGAGGGACACACTGTAGCCAACCCAGTAGATTACCCGTGCTGCAGTGCTGATTGGGTAGGTGTTGGAGCCTGCAGGAGGAAGAGGAGGAGGGAAAGATGCCATGAAAAGGCAATTTTAAGACATGGAGGATGATGCAAAGGCAATTTAAAATCTTTGAAAGTAACACATCTTTTTAAATTTAAAAATGTAGAAAAGACCATTTTAAAATGTTTCAGAGATGAAAATGCAATTTAAGAGTTTTTCTCATCATTTCTAAAAGATTTATATCTCATATCTTACTAAGAAAACTGTTGATATCATCATATGAAGAGAACTACTGATAAAATTAAATACATTACTTGATATCCATATCAGTCATATTAACACCATTTGCTTATATTGCTCATGCCAGAACTAATTCAAGTTAATATCAGCTCAATTATGAAAATACACCAGGTATCATGTAAAGTTTCCCAGTTTTAAATCTATCCTTTAATAACTGTCTTTCTGTATTCCCATCTTATCAAACATTAAACACCACTACCCTTGCATTCAACTTAGTCTCATACCCCAACAGGTCCTCACCCTGCTGTAGGAGGGCTGGCAACATGTACCAGCCATCTTACCAAACACTAAATGCTCCAACACTTGAACTGACCAGTCTTACACCTCAACAGGTCCTCACCTTGTTGTAGGAGAGCTGACAACATGTACCAGCCAGCAGCAACTCCCATGCTAACAGGCTTCTCCCCCGTGGGTATGTAGCACCTCTGGAGTCGCTCGATGAAGAAGAGGATGCTGGCGAGGCCTGTCGTGTTAGCCGGGATGCGCCGGTACAGAGCTGTGTCCGTTGGGGTTGTGTAGGCAAGCATCTTCTTGGCAAGGTCCTCGTAGGTGGCCGCAAACAGTTTACGGCTGTGGGATGAGAACTTGTCTTGTGAATGTGACGTTGGGGTGAGTGTTAATCTGATTTTGTGTTACTATGTTCTGTGGGGAGTGGGTGTTAATGTGATTTTTTGTTAACTGAATGCTGTGTCTGACCTCCTGAGGTGTAGTATGGTGGGCCACAAGATTGTCCCTTTCCACTAGGGGCTGACAGATGATATTAAGAGTGTGAATGTGTGTGTGGTGTTAACGTGCTGGAGTGTGCACAGCCAGGAGTGTTTGGGGAATGAAAATAAAAGGAGTTATGGATGTTTAAAAATGCATCTTTTGAGAGCTAAGTATACAAGAAAGTTGGTGTGTTTGGGGAATGAGTAAACAATGAAGAAATGTTTTGAGGAACTGGGTGTGCAGAGGCAGGAGTGTTTGGAGAATGAGAATACAGGAAGACAGGAATGATTTGGGAATAAGTGTACAAGAAAGGAGTGTTTGAGTGACAATATATAAGGAAGAGGTGTTTTGAAAATGAGAGTACAAGGAATGAGCATTTTGGGAGTTAATATACAAGGAAGCAAGTATTTAAGGGACTCAAGTATACAAGATTATTTTCCTGTCATATGTCATTATACAGTGTTTTTCTTTGTTATATACATCATTCCCTTTCACTTTTCATATCTTGTGTTCTCGTCATTCTGATGTAATGTTACAGATAGAGAATGTTTGGTGTCAAATTTTCACTAATTTCATATGTGTATAAACTTTCATTTACTTGACTTTTTTTTTTACTATTACTACTATATTTGCTTGCTTTTTAAACAAGTCTTTTCTTTCAGAGGAGGGAAGCACAGGGGAGGAGGAGGACGAGGAGGAAGAGAGTGAAGAGTCACAAGAGGAGGAGGAAGGTGGAAAGAAAGAGGAAGGAGAGGAGGAGGAGGAGGAGGAGGAGGAGGAAGATGGAGAAGGAAAGGAGAAAGATAAGAAGGAAGGCAATGTAGAATGGAGGCGTCCTTGGTTTATGTTCAGTAAAGCCCCGTATTCTTGTCATGGCAATGTAGAATGGAGGCGTCCTTGGTTTATGTTCAGTAAAGCCCTGTATTCTTGTCATGGCAATGTAGAATGGAGACGTCATTGGTCACATACTGTTCTAATGTATGTGCACTTGCCACGCTGTTCACCAGGCAAAAGGCGTTGCAGAAAGAGCGCGAGATCACTGTGTTGTGGGAGAAGACAGAGTCCCTTAGTGGTCAGCTGGTGACGGTCCACAACCACAGCCACTTTGAAGAGAATGGCCTGAGCCACGACCACCTTGCTCAAGAAAATATCACGTTGACAGAGCTGATTAAACAACTAGAAGATAAGCTCAAACTTTCAAAGGTACCACAAGTGTCTTTGTATATTAGTTTGGTTTACTTTGTAAGATTAATCATTACTGAAAACAATACATGGAGTACGTGAGGTTGTGTGTTTGTTTATGCATGGAGACAGTTTCCTTAAAAATGGGTGGAGAGTACTATGGTGCTTTAGATGTGGAAGGATGAGTGGAAGGAATGCTTGGAGTGTGCAAGGCTCAAGTGTATGCAGAAGAGCACTGACAGGAGTGTGAGGACTACTCTGTCATGACCGTGTCTTTAAGACATGAACAAATGATGCAGTGTTGGAATCATGAAGGTGTAAAAATGCAGGATATGGATGGGATGCTACATCAGCAGCTTTTGTCATTAAGGGTGGTAAAGTGAAAGATTTGTTAATCACTTTGGTCTTTAGTTGATGCTTCTGGTGAGGCTTTCCTGTTTAAACTTGGCATAATATATATAAAATGATGTGGCATGTTAAACAAGTTAACTTACTGCCTTCTTGTGTCTTTCACAGATAGAAATAAAAAACATCACAAGACAGAATAGTGAGCTGCATGCACTTATCACAGAGTATAAAGTCACTCCCTCAGAGGAAAAAGACAAGGATGGCACGTCTTCATGTGAGAACTCAGAAGCTAAATGTGAGCTACCATCCACATGAATATATATTTGTATATCAAACTGACATTCTCCTTGGAGGGAGGATTTCCAAAGTGCACACACACACACACACACACACACACACACACACACACACACACACACACACACACACACACACACACACACACACACACACACCACACACACACACACACACACACACACACACACACACACACACACACACACACACACACACACACACACACATCTCTGCATCAGGACTCAACAGCCAGACTGATAAAACAATTACTTCACCCAAGATGATCAGCTGATAGGATTAGCTGTGGATGAGCCTCCTGTGGTGACTAGGAGTACAAAAGCCAGCAGCTAATTTTGGGAGCTGCCAGTCATCATGGTCCTGGTGTCTGAGGTGCTGCTTTTGCATTTTCCCAGTCATGGGTGGAGGCCACATCACATTTATTCATTCACAGTTGCTCTTAGTTATCTCTGTTACAAGTTTAAATTTTTCCTGGCTCCACAGACATTTCTGGTGCATCTAACCCTCTCTCCATTGCCCTTCTATTTCCCTTAGTCTTATACCCACTTCTTACATTACGTCTAATTACTTCCATTGGTCATTCTTGGCTGGCCCTCTGTTGCATCAATTTTTCACCTCCAGGTACAGATACCAAGGGGAAATTGCTGGGTCAAGTGGCTACACTGACATCTGAGGTTAGCAGGTTGGAGAGTGAGTGCAGCAGTCCTTCAGGTTCAGCTAGACTGTGAGAGGGATAAGTATAACAAACTGCTGGGAGAATCTCTTGCTCATGAAAAGTTGTCTGAAGATGTCATAACTGAACCAAAAGGTAAGAAAGTTTATATTCTCTAATAATAAAGCAAATAATTTTTCCTCACTGTTGCTCAATTTTTTGAATTAATAACAAAATAAAAGCATTGTTATTGGATTTGTTTATTGAGGCTGTATTAAGAAAAGTTGAGAGAAACAAACTTATTGTTTTATCAGGAGAAACAACAGGATTGGGAGGAACTGAGCTTTAACAGAAGCTGCAACAACTGCAGGAGGCTCACAGGTTCCTGGAGAGCAGGTTAACTTGCAGCATGAAGGAGGTGGCTGAGCTGAGTGACAGGAAGTAGCAGCTTGAGCATGCTGTAGTGCATGAGGAGACAGAGTCCATCGGTGAGTGCATGTTTTTTTGCTCATTTGAATCATCTGTAAAAGTGAAGTGGAGGAAGTGTTTACTGTTTACTGTATGCCATTTCCTTGGTCTTTTAATGAAGAATTTTATCCTTCTTCAGGTGACTACATCACCATCTACCAGTTGCAGCGAGGAGTGATGAAGCAGCAAGCTCAAGAACGCGAGTTAGACCTTGCCAGCCTCCATCATGAATGAGAGGAAATGAAGCAAAACCACTCTGCAGGTTAGTGCTCTCTTTTGCATCTCACACACTTCTTATTCATGTCATGGCAGATTAGTGATTTCTGCTGCATCTCACACACTTCTTATTCAATTGCTGGCAGGTTAGTGATCTCTGCTGCATCTCAAACGGTTCTTATTCAGGTGTTGACCAAAGTACTAAGCCTTCATATCATTACCTTGCTCTGTGATGGAGGCTACACCATCTGGCATCTAGCTGAGATTTAATGTTGCAGCAAAGCTTCCATATGAGTTCATGTAGAGCAAAATGTTTTCAAATGCCAGGGAAGTAGTGTAATGTAACCTTCCAGAGAAATCTACCTTTCATTTATTAGTTAACACGAGTGTTTAATGTACTTAATGTGATTAGCCAGGATCAAGGGTCAACTTCTTCACTGACCATTTAGTCTCAGGTGATGTATCTGTCCTCCATGAGTCACCAGAGACACATAAGGTGTTGTAAGTGAAATTTCATCTATTAGATTTATTCAAAATGTGAATTAACACAGTTGTTTCCTGCAGGATTTGATATCAAAGCTGGTGCAGGAAAAGGAAGCAGATCATGACCTTGAGCAGCTCGAGAAGATAAGCAGCGTCCTTAAGAGTCCAGTTGCTATCTTTAGCAACTGGATATCTGGAATGATATGAAGCCATATGAGACAGGCAAGCACTATGCTTTGCCTGACTGATACCTCTACTTTGCATTTATGACCCCAGGTAGTTCATCAGTCTCTCTCTCTCTCTCTCTCTCTCTCTCTCTCTCTCTCTCTCTCTCTCTCTCTCTCTCTCTCTCTCTCTCTCTCTCTCTCTCTCTCTCTCTCTCTCTCTCTCTCTCTCTCTCTCTCTCTCTCTCTCTCTCTCTCTCTCTCTCTCTCTCTCTCTCTCTCTCTCTCTCTCTCTCTCTCTCCCTCTCTCTCTCTCTCTCTCTCTCTCTCTCTCTCTCTCTCTCTCTCTCTCTCTCTCTCTCTCTCTCTCTCTCTCTCTCTCTCTCTCTCTCTCTCTCTCTCTCTCTCCCTCTCTCTCTCTCTCTGTTTGGAATTATACTGTATATTAGGAAATATCATTAAAGAGTGTGTGTGTAAAAAGTGTTTGCATTATTGTGCATTTGATGTTATAGCCCCAGGTTCTTTAAGAACCTGGGGCTATAACTTTAAGAACCTGGGGCTGTTTTCTGGTTTCATGATTTATAAAGATTGCTATTTTTAATAAAGTTATTGAAATTGTTATTGAGTGTTTGTATTGAACTCATTAGCTTTGTAATAGTGTGCGTCTCATCATGCATTCATTAATGATGTAGAGTGGAAATGTCCACTCCTATCATGCATAATATCAATGCATTATTGGTTTATGTTGTTATTTGTGTATAAATTGTAAAGTTATGCCAGTCTATTTTAGTACAAACTAAATATCAGCTGGAAGAGAGGACAGGTAATGGCACACTAAAACACAGGAAGGGACAATGATATAACCATCCAATTTAACAATACACAGAGGAAGAAGAATGAGAAAGCAATAAAAATGGATTATTTAATGGATGATTAATAGACCCTCATTTGTAATGTTATTTCAGGCAAGAATATTAAAAGAGACAGCTGGCTTGCCCTTTGTACTTGTTCAGCTTGCCCTTAGCACTTGTTCATACATGACAGAATGAGAGATCTATGGGTGGGGGTGACACCTGGAAATGGGTATGATTCATGAAGGGATTGATTGATTGGTTGACTGACTGATTAAGAAAAAAAAACGTAGCAGTGGAGGGTGGGGGGGGAAGGCGCCCCCAACTTTCCAGTCATATATGGCGTGGAAGGGACAATACCAGCAAAGAAAAATATGAGAAAATGCATAATTTACTACAAAACCCAAAATGCGAAAAAAAAACCTTGCCAAATTGAACCTTCCCACGAAGGTAATGAATGGAGTTTTGATGCAATGAGCCACAGTTACTTAAAACACTCAACAAATATAACACCTGCCAAAAAATAAAATAAATAAATAAAATAAATAAATAAATAAATAAATAAAGATAAAAACGCGAGAAAACCTTTAAATTATCACAACGCGAAATATACACACACGCTAAACTGGATGCGTCATTAATTAATATCCCCCCAATAGTTTATAGCCCCTCCCCTATTCATTGCTCCCCCCCCCCCCCTTCCCTGCCTTGAGGAACACCTTCACTTATGGCCTGCTGTTGGGTCAGATTTGAGCCATTTTAACCTCGAATTACATACAATACATACATACATACATATCGTCTCCTTGCAATAATTATAATAGTCTTCCTGGCTTAATTTTTGTTTATTCATTATTCCTTATGTGTTTATTAATTATTTGTCATTTGTCTAATTCCTTGTTTTATTTAGCCTCGGTATTTAACTAAGCATTTTTTTTTTTTTTTCACTTTCTGACTGTGGCCCTTGCAATGAACGGCTTAATTGTTTATTTACTGTTCCTTACGTGTTTATTGATTATATGTGAGTTATTTATTTGATATTCATGATTTTTTTTTTAACTTCGTATTTCTTTATATGATAGTTTTATCTTTTCGTGTTTTCTGGCTTAAGTTTTGTTTATTACTCCTTGTTTGTGTTATTAGGTGTGTCATTAATTATTTGTCTTATTTCTCGTAGTTTAATGGATTTTTTAGCACTTTAATTATTAGAGTTCCTCACCAGTCATTTTATTCGAGAGAGAGAGAGAGAGAGAGAGAGAGAGAGAGAGAGAGAGAGAGAGAGAGAGAGAGAGAGAGAGAGAGAGAGAGAGTCTAAATGAATGATAAAAAAAATAATAATCAGTTACAGTATTTTATTTATAAACAAGAACAATTCATGATAATAATAATAATAATAATAATAATAATAATAATATTTAAATACAAGGAGGAAAATGTGTAATAATAATAATAATAATAATAATAATAATAATAATAATAATAATAATAATAATAATAATAATAATAATAATAACTGCTTTTATCTTACTCACACAGATAAATAGTTTTATAAATAGTTTATTGACCATAAACATTGTGTACATACACACAAAATTAAATAGAACAGATAAAAATTTCAAAATGTAGTCAGTGACACACAGAAGACTGGTGACAAAACCTACTAAAGCCCATTAAATGATTGGGTGTCTCAAGTTTCCACATCATCAGTGGAACACTGCTTCTGAGCACTCAGGGATGGACAAGCTTTTCATGGCTTGTGTGAATGGAGACAAGACGTGTAGGGGATTTATTTGTTCTGTTTTTTCTTGTCCTACTCTCTCTTCCTCCCTCTTGACTCTTCCTTTGCTTCATCCTACTCTTTCTCTTGCTCATTCTTTCTCTCTCTCTCTCTCTCTCTCTCTGAACTTTTCAGACATAGCTCCTTATGATTTTTTGGCAATCCCAAACCTGTTGACAGTATCCTTATCTGAGAGCCAAGGAGACCATGCAGAATGTGGCAGCATACCTATCATTGGTTGCAGAAGCGTTTGAGCAGTGGAGTGATGGATGATTGTAGGAATGTGGTGGCACTGCTATCCACCATGACATTCATCCACATAACAGAACCATCTCACATGGTGCATTCAGCCTCAGGGAGAGGAACCTCTGTAGCCTTGGGCAGTAGCCCTTGGTCAGGTTTGCTCCAGAGTCAAACCTGCTTACCATCCGAGAATACCTTGGGGAGGAATGAGGAAGCCTTTTGCTCTGAACCCATGAAAATTGTTCAACCCTATAAGGGAAAAATATGTATGTTGAACAAATTGATGAGAAATGGAAGGATTAATGGGCTAAGTGTGTTGGATTACAGAGGGCTTTCTTTGAAGGACATTTGAATGATACCATAATTTTGGCCCTTAGCCCAAGGTTGGATACTTCTGAACCGTTCTTGCATTTTTAAGCTAAGTAATATAAAATGCTCAATTAACAAAGGAAGGATAATGAAAAGATAAAACAAATCAGGAATTATATCAATTCATAGCTTTATCATAGTTCTAAGTCATAAATACTACAAAAATTAGTCAATCTCTTCAGAAATAATTATAAGATAAGCTTTAATAATAAAAAGTATGTATAAATAGATGAAATGTTGTCACCTTCACCAATGCCGGCTTCTTGTTATTCAGCACATGCTTGTGCTTCCTGAACACCGGTCTCATACTGGATAGAGACAGTAATGTATGGAGGTTTGATGCAATACAACATTTTATATAAGGATAAAAACTTGCATAAACTTCCTGTTTGTGTTTTTCTACTAAGGTGCAATTGTTAGGTGAGCATTTGCAACTTCCTACACTTAAACCATAACATCCCTACTACAGTGGCTCAGAGCCACACCATCACTTGTTGCTTGTCCACTAGTAAATAATGAAGACTGCAACCCTCATGCCAGCTACACTATACAAGTATTTACAAATTAATGGTTGGATTTTCAAAAGATCTCTGATACAAGAAAGCTTATAAATATTGTGAAAGCTTCTAGTCAATGTTATATCATTTGCTTCAACAGAGGAAGAATAATTCAATCTTCCTGAATATTACAAATGAGATTTTATCAGCATTAACTTAACCATGTCATTCTAAATTATTCTACCTAGTTTCCAGGGACTTCAGCAGTGAGTAGCTTAACCAGCACACAGGAAAGACAGTGGGAAATTAAGATATAACAGGGGTGGCCAAAGGAGGTAGTCCAGCCATCTCCATACTCAGGTATTTTGGTTTGTGTTTCATTCACACACAGTTCCCCCTCCTCCCTGTTTCATTCATTGTCATTTTGCTCTCTCTCTCTTTCTCTCTCTCTCTCTCTCTGTGTGTGTGTGTGTGTGTGTGTGTGTGTGTGTGTGTGTGTAAGAGCTCAGAGCTCATGGTGACTGATCTTTGGGTAGGACTGAGGCCAATGACACACCACACACCGGGGCAGCGAAGTCACATCACCTCGGGTTACCTCCTGTACCTCGTTGCAGCTAGGTGAACTAGGGCTACACATTAAGAGGCTTGTCCATCTGCCTCACTGTGCCCGCCATTCGAACCCGGGCCTTGTTGGTTGTGAGCCGAGCGTGCTAACAACTACACTACATGATGTGTAAGTGTGTGTGTGTGTGTGTGTGTGTGTGTAGTGATGCAGCTGGGAAGGTCGTCTTATGGCAATTATTGATGAATGAAGGTAAAGGATGCGTGTCTATTACTTCTCTTTGTGCGTGTGTGTGTGTGTGTGTGTGTGTGTGTGTGTGTGTGTGTGTTTTTGTGTGTATACATAACACACACACATACACACACACATAAAAAAGTATTAATGACATGCACATCCATTACCTCCATTTGTCAATAATTATCATAAGGCAACCTT
The DNA here is from genome assembly GCF_035594125.1 of Scylla paramamosain. Classification (NCBI taxonomy): domain Eukaryota; kingdom Metazoa; phylum Arthropoda; class Malacostraca; order Decapoda; family Portunidae; genus Scylla; species Scylla paramamosain. The sequence continues at coordinate 133,009 of NC_087176.1, forward strand.
CTCAGCCGCATCAGCACACACACACACACACACACACACACACACACACACACACACACACACAGAAATTATATTAGAAATTATTCACTCTTCCACTCTTGACTTCCTTCATTGCAATGAAAACTCTTGTACTAGGCTATTTTCTATTTCCTGATGATACTTCTTACACTTGTCAGGCTTGAAAATTGCGACATTCGGCCTCTCTTCCTGATGAAACTTGACTCCCTGATTGCAATGAACAATGTCAGGCCTGATATGGCAGCACTGTTTAATAACCAGATACCACCAGTAGTGAGTGCAATAGTAGGTGTTGGTAGAGATTCTTGTGGGCTGTTCAGGGGATGGTGAAGTGGAAACTGCACACTTCACACCTGTAAAGAAAACAGACCATTAGTTGCTAGACATGAAACTTATGTCCTGAGATTCTTAGTAATGTGTTTGATAATTGATTCCCTAGACAACTGAAGACAAAAATAATAGAAGAATGTTGGGAATAGGAAATATGCCGAAATTCTTAATATGAAATATCTAGGAATTAATTCCCTATAAAACTAAGACTAGACAAGAAGCATAACACGGAAACAGAGAAGTTTGAGAAGTACGATATAGTATGAGAAGTGCCGAGATTTTGTATGCGAGTGCGTGGTAGCAGACGTATGCGTGGGTGTGGGTGTGCATACAGCGTTATTATAGGTGTGTGTGTGTGTGTGTCTTGAGTGCATGTATCTACAACAAAAATAAAAGTATATATATATATATATATATATATATATATATATATATATATATATATATATATATATATATATATATATATATATATATATATATATATATATATTATATATATAATATATATATATATATATATAGTTCACCAGGATGGTCAGTGAAGGGAGAGGAAAGCCAAAGCTGGTGGTGAACATTGAAGTCTCCAAGAATGGAGATCTCTGCAAAAGGGAAGAGGGTCAGAATGTGCTCCATTTTGGAAGTTAAATAGTCAAAGAATTTCTTATAGTCAGAGGAGTTAGGGGAGAGGTATACAGCACAGATAAATTTAGTATGAGAGTGACTCTGTAGTCGTAGCCAGATGGTGGAAAACTCAAAAGATTTAAGAGCGTGGGCACGAGAGCAGGTTCAGTCATTGCGCACATAAACGCAAGCATCCAGCTTTGGATCGAAAATGAGGATAGAGAAAGTAGGAGGGAACAGAAAAGGGGCTACAGTCAGTTGCCTCAGACACCTGAGTTTCAGTGAGGAAAAGAAGATGAGTTTAGAAGAGGAGAGGTGGTGTTCTACAGATTGAAAATTAGATCTTAGACTGCGAATGTTGCATGAAGTTACTGAAGAAAAAGTTAAGGGGGGTGTCAAGACACTTAGGGTCGTCGACAGAAAGGCAGTCCGACCTGGGGACATTTATGGTCCCCTCCCCAGATGGGGACTCCGAGGCTGGTGTAGGAGTCACCATGATGATTTTTAAAATTTTTGAGTGAAGGGTGTGTGTGTTATTAGGTGCTTGTAGTTTTGTGTGGAGGAAGAGAGTTGTCTTTAGAGGGCAGGCTGTGACTGCCCCCTTGTGTTGTGAGACACAAAGGGAAACTTTCAGTGAGGTCACAGCTGGGTTTAATGATAAGTTCACAGCACCCCCTGAGCAGTGCTGCACACCTCACTGGGAGTAATTATCGTTTCGGCAGGTGTCTACTGCCTCCTCCTATATATATATATATACTCGTATATATATATATATATATATATATATATATATATATATATATATATATATATATATATATATATATATATATATATATATATATATATATATATATATATATATATATATATATATATATATATATATATATATACATATATATATATTTGATAATTAATAAAGGAAAGTAATAACCATTCCTACTTAACAAGCCAATTGCCACTTACCACAGCAAACAAGGAGAGGGAACACGCAATAGTGGCCAGACATACTACTCC
>NC_087176.1:142500-152500 GCF_035594125.1 Scylla paramamosain
CACACACACACACACACACACACACACACACACACACACACACACACAAAGACAACAAATGAAATACAAAAAACATTAACGGCGGTTTCCTTACATCAATAATAATAATAAAAAAAAAAAAAATAGGTGTTATACTCTTATGATACGTGGGCAATACTGAGACTGGAGAAAACGCCATTTACACTAATGACATTACTACTACTACTACTACTACTACTACTACTAAGTACAACCAGTTCTCTTTCTGAGCTTCGTTTCCTAAATTACTGTCAGTCTCTGTGTCTCGATGTGACCAGTGCTCGATCATCTTCCTTTCCTGTGTGACTGTCTTGGTCTCTATCTAATCTAAATCACTTGTTCAATTTCCTCTGCTGTGTGATTCAGTCTCTGGGTTTCTATCTGATCTAAATTACTCGATCACCTTCATCCTCTCCTGTGTAATTCTTATTTTTCCATTTTATCTAAATCAGTCGATCATCTTTATCCTCTCGTGTAATTCAGCCTCTCTATCTTATCTAATTTAAATAACTCGATCATCTTCGTCCTCTCTCGTGATTGATTTTATGTTCAATGTAAAACTACCAATAAGTTAAAAACATAAGGAAAAACATAAGAAAACAAGGCAAACTAAGAAACCATCAGGCCTACACGTGGCGGTTACTGTATAAAACATACCTACCTATTTGTATGTTGTTTGTGCTTTGAACTCCTGTGTTGCAAGGTGTGGGTGCTTGGATCACTTCTCATGCTGTGTGTGTGTGTGTGTGTGTGTGTGTGTGTGTGTGTGTGTGTGTGTGTGTGTGTGTGTGTGTGTGTGTGTGTGTGTGTGTGTGTGTGTGTGTGTGTGTGTGTGTGTGTGTGTGTGTCATTCACCTACGGTCGTCTGCTGGTCACCCAGTCAGCCGTTACCCTACGGAAAGAGCTCAGAGCTCATAGTGACCGATCTTTGGATAGGACTGAGACCATTCACACACCACGCACCGGGACAGCGAGGCCACAGTCCCTCGGGTTACATCCCGTACGTACTTGCTGCTAGGTGAACAGAAGGTGGCATAAGCACACAGGAACAAAAGGAAACAAGGGAAGCTGCAAGAAATCATTAGACCTATACGTCGCAATCCCTGAATAAAACCTGCCTATTTACTTCCACCTATCATCTCCATACATAAACCTGCTTAGTGTTCCTTGAAAGTTCCCTATTGACTCGCCGCTAACAACTTGATTACTGAATCTGTTCTGTTCATACACCACTGTATTTGAGAACCAGTTTCTTCGTATATCTTTTTAAAACGTAGCTTTATCAGTCATGAACCAACCACTTTTTATTATATGGTACTTCATATATTATATATATATATATATATATATATATATATATATATATATATATATATATATATATATATATATATATATATATATATATATAAATATATATATATATATATACATGAGTATACACACACACACACACACACACACACAGCACAGATGAAGGTATAATTGGAATATAAATGCATTTTCAGCATTTCAAGAAGTGACATTAGCGTAACCATCCTCATCTCCACCACCACCACCACCAAAACCACCGCATCGCCTCGTCTTCACACTTCATCTAGCAGGATTCACAAATATTGCTAAACATAAACATAAACGTCATTTCTGTAACATCACCGCCACTACAATACTGTTGCAGCCATACACCACACCACGCCACACCACGCTACATATCTCATTTCTATAACATCGGCACCACTAAACTTTCGCCTATATTCAGAAACGCTTTGCTCTCTCACCACGACAATTTTCCAGGGCCACAGAGACGATTAGCCAGATTCTCAAGACTATTCCTTCTGTTAATAATGTAGAAATCTCGCTAATGTCACCAGAATCGTAAAAGCACTCTTAAAATCTCGTGTACCTTCAACTAGCGTCTTTTGAAATAATGTAGGTGCGGCGCAGAAGTGTTTCAGGACATGGTGCTGTATCCTTCCACACCACCCCCACACCACACCACAACACACCATACTGCATTACACTGCGCCTCTTCCAAATGTTGCCTAAACATTCCTTAACCTTGGGCCTAATTCACCGACACAACCCCGCCGCGTCACAAACAAGGTCGCTACAGTTTGCTGTCCCCTCCAATCCCTCAGACGCGACTCACCACATGCTTCTTACTTGTTTTCCAACCTGACGGGGCGACACGAGAGAGAGAGAGAGAGAGAGAGAGAGAGAGAGAGAGAGGAGAGAGAGAGAGAGAGAGAGAGAGAGAGAGAGAGAGAGGAGAGAGAGAGAGAGAGAGAGAGAGAGAGAGAGAGAGAGAGAGAGAGAGAGAGAGAGAGAGAGAGAGAGAGAGAGAGAGAGAGAGAGAGAGAGAGATGGCCATGAAATATGACGTCAGATGGTCGCGTGCTACCTATGCTGTTTTCGTTGTCCTTGTGGTCTTGATGTGACGAGAAGAGGAAGAGGAGCGATCATTATGTTGTATTCCTTAACATATCCAAAGATTATTTAAGTTTAATTTTCTTCATGCCTCCCCGCCATACACATACAAAAAAACAGTGCTGATTTTCTCTCTCTCTCTCTCTCTCTCTCTCTCTGAACACAGTACCCAGCTATATGCTCTTCAGGGACACACAGAATACACTCAAGGTAATATACTAATGTAATTCTTTACTGTATTAACATTAAGTAACCCGTTGATAGTGAAGTAGGATTCTTGCGACGGCTGGCTGTTTTCTCCCGCCCCTGCCACACCTCCCACCTCTCCCATCCCTCTCCTGCCTCTCCCCCGCATCTCAGTGACGTTGCCAGCAAACAAGGCAATGGGCAGGGCGGGTTGAAAAGCTGGAAAGTACTTTTGAATCTAGGGCAGTACTCTTCGATCCATGATGCTACTCTTGTATCCGGGAGAGGCTGTACTCGTGTGTGTGTGTGTGTGTGTGTGTGTGTGTGTGTGTGTGTGTGTGTGTGTGTGTGTGTGTGTGTGTGTGTGTAAGAACATCATTTACTTAAAAATAGACATTTTGCACAAACATCTACAGAAACACCCACTCAAATTTCACGATATTACTCATCAATAGAAAACACATGGCGCGCGCGCACACACACACACACACACACACACACACAACACACACACACACACACACACACACACAAACGCTGTCTCAGATTTAAGAAGAACGCCCAAAATTCAAGAGTACTGCCACAGAGTAAACCTGCAACTTTACTCCTGAAGAGGGAACAGAACTCTGAGACCAGGGACAACCTGCTGCGCTGAGGAGAGCTGTCCTGCCTTACTAAGAAGAGCCATCCTACCCTGTCAAGAAGAGCCGTCCTACCCTGCCAAGAAAAGCTGACCTGCTCTGGCAAGAAGAGCCGTCCTACCCTGCCAAGAAAAGCTGTCCTGCTCTGGTAAGAAGAGCTGTCCTACCCTGCCAAGAAGAGCCGTCCTAGCCTGCTCAGAAAGGCTGTCCTTCTCTGGCAAGAAGAGCCGTCCTACCCTGTCAAGAAGAGCTGTCCTACCCTGCCAAGAAGAGCCATCCTACTCTGCCAAGAAGAGCCGTCCTACCCTGTCAAGAAGAGCCGTCCTGCCCTGCCAAGAAGAGCCATCCTACCCTGTCAAGAAGAGCCGTCCTGCCCTGCCAAGAAGAGCAGTCCAACCCTGTCAAGAAGAGCCGTCCTGCCCTGCCAAGAAGAGCCGTCCTGCCCTGCCAAGAAGAGCCATCCTACCCTGCCAAGAAGAGCCTTCCTACCCTGCCAAGAAAAGCTGTCCTGCTCTGCCAGAATAGCCGTCCTACCTTGCCAAGAAGAGCCGTCCTACCCTGCCAAGAAAAGCTGTCCTGCTCTGCCAAGAAGAGCCGTCCTACCCTGCCAAGAAGAGCCGTCCTGCCTTGCCAAGAAGAGCTGTCCTGCAATGCCAAGAAGAGCCGTCCTGCTCTGCCAAGACGAGCCGTCCTACTCTGTCAAGAAGAGCCGTTCTACCCTGCCAAGAAGTGCTGTTCTGCCATGCTCCCATGCCGACATACACACACACACACACAAAGTGAAACAGGGAGTAGGGCGAATTTGCCAGTTCGGAAACTATCTACTCCTCCCTCCTCCTCCTCCTCCTCCTCCTCTTCCTCCTCCACCTCCTCCCCTCCTTCTCTCTCTCTCTCTCTCTCTCTCTCTCTCTCTCTCTCTCTCTCTCTCTCTCTCTCTCTCTCTCTCTCTCTCTCTCTGCCTGGGCCGAGCGGGACAAAGGACGCTGCCTGGGGACTGATTTAGTGAGTGGTGACGTCACTCCTCGCTGACCAATGGCGGCGCTGGAGCAATCCGTGACGTGGCGATGAGATGCCAATAGCGTCACGCGCCTTTCGTGACGCAGCGGCGAGGTGTCCGTGACGTGTGCTGGAGGTGTGACATCAAGGCTACAGAGGGCGGGAGTGTGTGTGTGTGTGTGTGTGTGTGTGTGTGTGTGTGTGTGTGTGTGTGTGTGTGTGTGTGTGTGTGTGTGTGTGTGTGTGTGTGTGTGTGTGTGTGTGTGTGTGTGCACGTGACGTCATAACCCCAAGCTGACGTTTGCATGACCCGTTCAATAAGAAAGGGAGTCATGAATTGCATCACGGTGATCTGCCAATGGCGAGGCAGCAAGGCTGGGTCGCAGTGACGTCACACTCGTCCCTGGCCAATCACCAGCCAAGGATACTTGTGACGTCATCGTCCTTGGGGTCCTCATTGCTTTTTGGGATAATGCACCAATTTCATTATGACGCATGGTAGCAGGGCCATGCCGTCTCCTATTATGGGGGCACGCATGGCAGTGCGGGATGGGCTTGGTGATATAGCCTTTCAGTAATTATGGTGCATGGTGGCTGGCTGCTGGAGTGCTGTGCATGGTGGCTAGCAGTCTGGTATGGTGCATGGTAGCCTGGTGATCTGGTATGGTGCATGATGGGTGGCAGTCTGGTATGGTGTATGATGGCCTGGTGGTCTGGTATGGTGCATGGTGGCCTGGTGATCTGGTATGGTGCATGATGGGTGGCAGTCTGGTATGGTGTATGGTGGCCTGGTGGTCTGGTATGGTGCATGGTGGCCTGGTGATCTGGTATGGTGCATGATGGGTGGCAGTCTGGTATGGTGTATGGTGGCCTGGTGGTCTGGTATGGTGCATGGTGGCCTGGTGATCTGGTATGGTGCATGGTGGCTGGCAGTCTTGTATGGTGCTGGTGCAAGGTGGGTGGCAGTCCAGTATGGTGCACGGTGGCCTGGTGGTCTGGTATGGTGCATGGTAGCCTGTTGGTCTGATATAGTGCATGGTAGCCTGGTGATCTGGTATGGTGCACGGTGGCCTGGTGGTATGGTATGGTGCACGGTGGCCTGGTGGTCTGGTATGGTGCATGGTGGCTTGCAGTCTGGTATGATGCATGGTGGCCTTGTGATCTGATATGGTGCACGGTAGCCTGGTCTGGTATGGTGCATGGTGGCTTGCAGTCTGGTATGGTGCATGGTGGCCTTGTGATCTGATATGGTGCACGGTAGCCTGGTCTGGTATGGTGCATGGTGGGTGGCAGTCTGCTATAGTATAATTGTACCCAGGCGGTGCAGTCTTCATGGTGCAATCATTCCCTATAGATCATGGTTTTCACAGAGTATGGTGAAGGCACCACGTTTTAACAGTGTAAGTGTCGTTTCACCGTATGGTGCACATCAGCTGGGTGGTTGGGCCTCCATGGTGCACCACCGCCCTTAATGGTGCACGGTATCAGGCTGTTTTGAGGCGTAGCGGTACTCAGTGATGATGCAGGGCTGGTGCTGACTGGCGGATATTGCTGACTGACCGGCGGGGACACTGTTGATTTGCCCACTGACTCTGTGCTAGTAGATTTGCGGCTGATAAAGCTGACTGACAGAGGACAGGCTGAGTATGCTCCCCTACTCACTGACTGTGAGAGACAAGGCTGATAATGCTGACTGACTGGCAAAGGACAAGCTTTCGAGTCTGGCTACTGACTGATGCATGTACGAGTGATAATGCTGAGTGGGTTCCAGACGCTAGACTGAGTCAGAGCTGTGTGTTTGATAGAGGTAATGCTGACTGACTCCACACCACCACTAACAGCTACCGACTTTAAGATACACAGACTATTAGACTTAATAGTTAATATAATTACAACATTGTACAAGACACAGATTTGTTATGATAGCGGATTTCCAACAAAAACACATCAATTGTTGCGGCAGCGAATGACTTGCGTGAAGAGAGAAGCAGTCATTGTGATACAAAGTTAGACAGAATAAGTTCACTGAATTACATTAAGGGAAGGTCACACCACTGAAAGAAAGAGAAAAAGCAGAAGCAGGAATAGAGGGAACAGAACAAGGAACACAAAAGGAACACAAAAAAAGACTGAGCATGACTCAAGCAGATGTTCCTCACTGGGTGTCTGTGGTGAGTATGATACCTAACACATACTGAGGGAAGAACAACAGCAGACACGAAGGCTGTTGTCCACCCGCCCGCTGCGCCCTCCAACCAAGGCTGGCAGGGAATAAAAAAATATGCATTGTGAATGAACTACGTGGTGGTTTTAAGGAAAAATAAGAAACTCTTGATATTCGGGAGTAAACAGTCAGCAACACCATCAGAAAAGCGACATTCTATAGCAGTGTTATTCAATAATTCTTGCAAGAGAGCCACTTCGGTTAAACACATTGATTGAGAGAGCCGCAGTTATTGCAAGTTAGCGTAACTCAACTAAATTAAGTAGTACTGAGCTGCTAGTGCAGTATAGTAAATGAGAAAAATTAGACATGGTAATACTTCGTCTTCCATCTCACCTCATGAAAATATGTATCTTACTTGAAAAATTATTTTTCTATATATATATATATATATATATATATATATATATATATATATATATATATATATATATATATATATATATATATATATATATATATATATATATACTTTTTTTTTAATTAATTAATTTATATATTTTTTGAGAGCCGTGAATTGAGTCATCGCCGCGAGCCGCGCAATGAATACCACTGTTCTATAGGTTCAGCTGAGAGAATATACGAAGGAGCGGAGGAAGAAGGAAGGAACAAGTATCTGGAATAATACACTGAATTTAGTCCATTGTAACAGCCGAACGAGAGAGAAATTACACTGAATGTCATCTTACTTTTGACTTTATTTACTCTACTCTTTCTCCATTTCCTTTATTATCTTACAGTACTTTTCTTCTAAAGGCTTTCATTTCTTACACTCGTTCTTTTCTTTCTTTTTCTTTACGATGCACATATCTCTAGATTTGTCAGAGTACTGAAAACCAAAGAAGACTGCTCCCATCTCTCTCTCTCTCTCTCTCTCTCTCTCTCTCTCTCTCTCTCTCTCTCTCTCTCTCTCATACATGAACGTAAACAAGACTCACGTGCAAGGTAAGCTTCCAGTCACTCCATCTATTTTAGCTTCCTATTTGCACGTCACACTTCGCCGCAGAACACCATGAGAGAGAGAGAGAGAGAGAGAGAGAGAGAGAGAGAGAGAGAGAGAGAGAGAGAGAGAGAGAGAGAGAGAGAGAGAGAGAGAGAGAGAGACAGAGAGAGAGAGACAGAGAGAGAGAGACAGAGAGAGAGACAAAGAGACAGAGAGACAGAGAGACAGAGAGAGAGAGAGAGAGAGAGAGAGAGAGAGAGAGAGAGAGAGAGAGAGAGAGAGAGAGAGAGAGAGAGAGAGAGATGACGTAGATGACTTTATGACGTAAGAGACGATGATTGGCTGACCCTGTGGTGACGTCAATGGCGGCAGCAGCAGCAGAAGCAGGAACGGTAGCAGCAGTAGCAGAAATATGGCAAACAGCTGAGGAATTCGCCTCATCCTTATTATCCTTACAAAATATTTGGTACTTCAGTGCGACCAAATATAGAAACGTAGTGAAATTCCAGGGCATCGCCACAACGAGAGAGAGGGAGAGAGAGAAAAAAAGTGCAAACGATAACAAAGAAGAAATCATTGGGACAAATATTGATCCTTTGTTTCGACTTTCGTTATCAAAGAAGCAGATAAACCTGAGGCTACTCTCTGGGCTGAGGTGCGGTGCGGTAGGGGCCTGGCGGTGAGTGAGGCGTTCCCTGTGTTCCGGCAGGCAGGCCCCACACTTATGAGTGGGAACCAGCCTTCACTTTGTAAGGAGAGAGACCAGCATATTTGACACACAGCTTCAATAATCAACACAAGATAAAATAAGTAATGCATGCACATCTTTCCTATTCCTTCCTTGCCCTTGATGATCACTGACACGAGTATTGCTAGGGTGATATCGGCTATTTTGCAAACGTTTGAAGATTCATTGCACCATTACAGCTTTTCTGGTAGTGGTTCCCTCAAGTCAAGAACGGGAAAACGAAGAATGTAAGAACGAAAATTTTTAGACACCAAACACAAATAAACAAAGAGCAAGAGAGGTTAGTTTCCAGGCACCAAACACATCTGAACAAGGAGTGAACGGTCTTACTGTCCAAACAAAGAGAACTAGGTCAGGGTTTCTTAACAATGACTAAACCAGAAAAAAAAAAAAAGAGCATGGTGACCATTTCTTCATCTTAAACACACTGCCAAACACACCCTGCCAACACACCCTGCCAAACACACCCTGCCAAACACACCGTGCCAAACACACCCTGCCAACACACCCTGTCAAACACGCCTTGCCAACAGCATCCTGCTAAACAGACACTGCCAACACACTCTGCCAGACTTACCCTGGAAAACATACCTTGCCAGCACACTTTCCCAAACACACCTTGCCAAAGCACCCTGTCAAACGCAACCTGTCAAACGCACCCTGCCAACACACCCTACCAACACACCTTACTAACACACTCTGCCAAACACAATCTGCCAAACCCACCTTGCGTTCCAATGTTTAACACTGCCATGACTAAAAATGATCTATACTCCACATTTGAAACACATTCATCAACACGCTGAGTTAAAATCGAGAGTTATTCATCTTGACTAGTTAGTAAGAACATCATACCTTTACCAATAACAATGTTAAGTTTCCCCTCTTAACAACTCAAGGCTACTTCTTTCACCACTACTTATCATTACTAAGAGTGGACGAAGAACAGGTTACACTAGCGATTATATTTTCCACGCATTCCGTCACTAAGACACAGACGCAACTTGCATGATTCGGTGCCTCACGCGCCCTGCACCACACACAAGCAGGCAACAACTTAGCGCTACTGCCATTTGCTCATGTGAGGGATAGAACGAGGAGGAGGAGGAGGAGGAGGAGGAGAGAACACCATCATCATCAACAACAATACCACCACCATCACCACACCGCCACCGTGAACAACAACAACAACAACAACAACAACAACTAAATATCTCCGTATTCTCTCTCTCTCTCTCTCTCTCTCTCTCTCTCTCTCTCTCTCTCTCTCTCTCTCTCTCTCTCTCTCTCTCTCTCGGCGTCGATACGAGTACGTGAAACTAGTCGTCACTTTCTTAACTAACACTCTTCACTTTGAACCAGACCATCACGCGTCACGTCACGACCTCGCGTTGACGCCTACTCACCACTCACCACTCACCAATGAAGTATTACTCTTATTAGCACTTATTTATGTACTATTATCTAGTTTTTTTTATGAGGAAATAGGGACAATTAGATGAACAATAGATGAATTAAGTGTACGATAATTTCTAGGTGCTGCTCAACACTCACCTTGGGTTCAGGAAAACAGAAAAAAAGACTTAAAAAAAATGAAAAATAGACAATACACAAAAAATAATTTATACCTAAAGAACATCTTAGTTTCACACACACACACACACACACACACACACACACACACACACACACACACACACACACACACACACACACACACACACACACAAGCGCGCGCACGCACACACTCACACAGAACTCTCACCTAGCAACTCCGTGTTTTCACCTCTGACCTTTCCACCCTGTGCGCAATATAG
>NC_087176.1:155000-167500 GCF_035594125.1 Scylla paramamosain
GTTGCCATGTCCCAAACGGGTGAGGCGAAGCAGGGTTGCCAGCCGGAGAAGGGAAGGGAAGAGAGGCGAGGCGAAAGGGGGACTCAAGCCGGAGAATATTGGAAATTTCACTGATTTTCAACCGCGTCTCCCTTACGTTCGCTTGTCAGGAATTCTCTCACTTATTTTTTCCTTTATTTTTTCTGGAGTATCCGTGAGTTATCATATACAAGTGTACGTGTAGTGATATGTGACTCATCAGAAGATATGTTTATAGTACACACGTCTGTTATCTTTTGGAATATTTGCCAGGACGAAAGCTGGGTGAGCGAAAGCGCTGGGAAACGAGAGAGCGAGAGAGAGAGAGAGAGAGAGAGAGAGAGAGAGAGAGAGAGAGAGAGAGAGAGAGAGAGAGAGAGAGGATGGGAGAGGGGTGGGGGGCTAGAAGGAGGTAGGTAGGCGGGAAGGGAAGGGAGGGAGGCAAAGGGAGGAGGGGAGAAGGGGCGGGAGGGCGAGTGAGAGTTGCGCACAGTCTCCGATCAATAAAGTGGGAGTGTGATATTACCCAAACATTTGCGGTCAGTATATTTGGCGTTCCAGATATTTCGGGTTGGCCAAGCTATACGTGATACGCCTTGCGACATTGCCTGGCGCATACCCTTCCTTCTCCCCCATCCCCCCTTCTCTCTCTCTCTCTCTCTCTCTCTCTCTCTCTCTCTCTCTCTCTCTCTCTCTCTCTCTCTCTCTCTAAGGATGTATAGTTCAGTATTTCTAAAGTAACTATCTCCATTAAATGACACTCACCCAAACTTTCCTTTAGTTAGTTGTTATTAAGTGTAATTTTAATTAACGTATTGTTTTTCGTATGTATGTGTATATGTATGTAAGTATTTTTCCCCAGGATATCGGGCAGTGAGGCATTGTGTCAGAGGTGCACCTGTCACCCACAAGGCCAGACTGACCACCACCGCCACCACAACCACCACCACCACCCTGCATTCATCGTTCTTTACATAATCAGCTTTACCTCAGCAATCAAAATTACCTGAGCAACCCCCCTCCCTCCCTCTCTCTCTCTCTCTCTCTCTCTCTCTCTCTCTCTCTCTCTCTCTCTCTCTCTCTCTTTCTCTGTCCTACACAGGTGAAAGACGTAAGTTTCGTCGTCTTCGCAAAATACTGATGCCTTCATTTACTTCTGGTCAGGTTCTACATGTCAAGTATGGCACTGTAGAAGGAAGGACAGCCGCACTCTGAAGCGCTTTGCTCTCTCACCACGACAATTTTCAAAGGCCACAGAGATAATTAATTAGCCGGATTCTCAAGAGTCTTCCTCATGTTAGTAATTTAGTAAATGTTGTTATTCTTGTACTAGAACTATATCACTTCAACTAGAGCCTTTTGAAAGTAGTGGAGGTGCGGCGCTGAAGTGTTTCACAATATGGACCTATATCTCACGCATGGATTGAAATATACTCCTTCAGTGCTGTATGAGTAAGTACGTGATTAACTAGTACAGCGGCCAAACACACTCCTTTGCACACAAACTGACCCAAGATTTGAAATGTTTCCTTGGTACAAAAGGAAGGGTACATTTACATTAGGGTATAAAGGGGCATTTTTTTTTTTTCCGGTACAAGAATTAGCCGTAAACTCAGATTAAAGATTTCAAGTTGTGCCTCATAGTAATGCTTTATTGTGCTGTAGAGTGTAGAGTGAGGGGCGCCACTGTCCTCGACTTGCGAACATTGTGACGCGAGTACTTCCACTGTGGCATTTGTCTTGTCTCGTCCCATAACTGCATCTCCACTTACCCACGCTGGCCTGTCAATTGTCACCAGTCACTGCACTACCCGTCACCAGTCACTCTCGTCACTACACTATCCTGTCACCTGTCATTCTTGTCACCAGTCACTCTTGTCACCACTCACTCCACCCTAGTTATCTCACCAAGCTACAGTAGTTAACCACCACCACCACGACCTAGTTATCTCAGCATACCACCTCAATTATCCACGCTAGTTATCCCCTCACACATCACTAGTTATTCACCCTCGCCCTAGTTATCTAAATGCACTGGAATCCCACTCCAGCCTAGTTATCCTATGAAACGTCACCAGTTATCCACCACCATCATGACCTAGTTATCTAAATACACCACCTCTGTTACCCTAGTTACTTCTCCCCTTCATCCTAGTTACCATGCCAGACATCACCAGTTACCCAGCCTCGCCTTAGTTATTGAAGCCGCTAGTGTTATCCCGGCTGTCATAAGTTACCGGAGCGTCCGCCCTAGTTATCCCAGTGGCCCGGTAAGCAAGGAGCAGCTGGAGTAGGGAGGCAGTGACGTCAGCACGGCGGGGTCAACGCACCTTTAAGAGAAAGCACCCAGTAACCTCGGGATAGGGAGATGGAGAGGCGAGGGACGCACGGCACAGAACAGAGGGATGAGAGAGAGAACATCGAGAGGAAAGCATGGAAAAGGAAGTAGATGTGATAATTCAAGAGAAGGAAGGAAAAAAAAATGGACGCACGGACACAGAACAGAGGGGTGAGAGAGAGAGAACACCGAGAGGAAAGCATGGAGGAGGAAGTAGATGAGATAAAATAAGGGAAAGAAGGGATAAGACGAGAGAACGTGGATATGAAAACATGGAGAAGGAGGTAAATGCAAAGATTTAAGAGAAGGAAGGAAAAAGCGTTAGAGACAACACAGAGAAGAGAATATAGAGAAGGAAGTAGATGCGATGATATAAAAAAAAGTAAGGAAAGTAACACATAGTTTTAAAAAATCATTGTTCTTGAAATATAAAGGGAAGGACAGAGAGAGAGAGAGAGAGAGAGAGAGAGAGAGAGAGAGAGAGAGAGAGAGAGAGAGAGAGAGAGAGAGAGAGAGAGAGAGAGAGAGAGAGAGAGAGAGACAGAGAGAATGTAGAGGAAATTTACAAGAACATATAAGAAAATAAAGCAGACACGATTATGTAAGAAAAGGAAAGAAAGGAAAGCAAAAAAGGAAAAACTTGAGTATTGTTCTTAAAGTATAAAAGAAGAGAGAGAGGAGAGGGAAAGGAGGTTTAAAGGAGGAAAAGAGGGAGAGGAAAAAAAGGGGGAAAAAACCGGTGAGGAAGTACATACGAGAATATAAAAATAACAAGAAAACAAACAGGGTACAGTTTAAACAGTGTGTGTGTGTGTGTGTGTGTGTGTGTGTGTGTGTGTGTGTGTGTGTGTGTGTGTGTGTGTGTGTGTGTGTGTGTGTGTGTGTGTGTGTGTGTGTGTGTGTGTGTGTGTGTGTGTGTGTGTGTGTTGGTAAAAATCTATATATAAACGAAGCGATGAGAGAGAGAGAGAGAGAGAGAGAGAGAGAGAGAGAGAGAGAGAGAGAGAGAGAGAGAGAGAGAGAGAGAGAGAGAGAGAGAGAGAGAGAGAGAGAGAGAGAGAGAGAGAGAGAGAGAGAGAGAGAGAGAGAGAGAGAGAGAGGTGGATGGATGGATGGATAAATAGGTTAGGTACTACTAATAATAGTAATAATACTAACATTCACAAGAAAAAAAACAATAATAACAATAATAATGATAACACTAACAGTATCTTGCCTACTTGTATACTGACGTCAGCTAACCATCCAAGACACTAGACCCGCCGCCTCTCGCTACGTAACCATCCAGTATCATGATTACGGATGGTTGATAAGGAAGATAAGCATTTGGAATTAAAGGTGAACTAATGATGATATGTTTTATGAATGTAGATGGAAGTGATGACGTTTTGTTGTATAAGATGGATGGATGCATGGATGGATGGGTGGATGGATGGGTGGATGACTGGATGAGTAGATGAGTGGATAGATGGATGGATGGATGGATGGTAGAGTGAATTGATCTTCTCTAAAACTTCATTGATTTTGCGACGTTTAAATGTGTGTGTGTGTGTGTGTGTGTGTGTGTGTGTGTGTGTGTGTGTGTGTGTGTGTGTGTGTGTGTGTGTGTGTGTGTGTGTGTGTGTGTGTGTGTGTGTAATTTAAAGCAGAGTCTAATATTACACTAGCAACCATGGTCTGTTTTAGAGAGAGAGAGAGAGAGAGAGAGAGAGAGAGAGAGAGAGAGAGAGAGAGAGAGAGAGAGAGAGAGAGAGAGAGAGAGAGAGAGAGAGAGAGAGAGAGAATGGTTGTCAAGAGATGTTTTCTCTTTCTCTTTAATATACATGTCGCAGGAATAGCACTGGCCTCCTGCACCGCCTCTCTCCTCTCTCTCATTGGTGGAGGCCATAAGCGTCCATACCTCTCCTGCACACACACACACACACACACACACACACACACACACACACACACACACACACCACTCCGTCGCCCTGCAGTCCACACTCCACAACAGCACACCGTCAGCAGCGAGTGGCAGCAGGCGGGGTTGCTTGGCGTGAGCACCGTGGCGGCGTGCCCAGGCAGCGGGTGCTGCAGTGGGGTCGTGGCCGCGGAGGCAGACCAGCTCACGCAGGGCCAGAGCCAGGCCAGCTGGGTTAGGCCTGTGAGCACGAACGTTGGACAAAACCAAACGCACAGAAACATCCGCGCACGGTATTGGCTTTGCTTCTCCGCTGACGTCACATGTTCCTTCTGACGTCACGCAGCGAGCCAGCCAATGACGTCAGCCCCACGTCACACCCCGGCCTCCCGGAGCGGCAGGAGCGCTTACCACGGAGCAAAAAAGCGCTCGCTTTCAAACCAAACACTGACACGTTTCAGTGGAGTGAGTCTCTCTCGGCTCTCCTCCGCCGGCGGGTCTCTCGGGCCTCGGAGTCCTGGTGCAGGGATTGAGGCGCCCTGGCCATACAGGGAGTGAGAGAAGATGTGGTGACTGTGGTGTGGTGTGGTGCAAGTGGTGCTGGTGTGGTGTTGGTAGTGGCTGTGGTGCGGGACAGCATTAAACCACTCTGCTGCTGCTGCTGCTGCTGCTGCTGCTGCTGCTGCTGCACTTCGCCCAAGACACTAGGACAGCTGACGGAGGTAAGCAAGTTGGTGCTCGGCGGTGGTACCTTGCTGCTCCTGCTCTGCCACGGCAGTGCTGTGTACCGTCACTCGTACCCCGGACACTCCTCACGCCCGGCACCGTGACACACTTCCCGAGCTGCGGCCCATGACACTTTCCCCGACACGACCACCCCGACACTCTTCCCGACACCGCCATCCCAACATTCTCCCCGACACGGCCAACCCGATGCTCTCCTCGACACGGCCACGACGACACTTTCCCCGACACGGCCACCCCAACACTCTCCCCGACACGGCCATCCCAATACTCTCCCCGACACGGCAACCCCAACACTCTCCCTGACACCTCCACCCCCAACACTCTCTCCGACACGGCCACCACGACACTCTCCCCGACACGGCCACCACGACACTCTCCCCGACAAGGTCATCCCAACACTCTCCGCGACACACAGCTCACTCCCAACACTCTCCCCGACACAGCTCACTCCCAATTCTCTCCCCGACACAGCTCACTCCCAATTCTCTCCCCGACACAGCTCACTCCCAATTCTCTCCCCGACACAGCTCACTCCCAATTCTCTCCCCGACACAGCTCACTCCCAATTCTCTCCCCAACACAGCTCACTCCCAGTTCTCTCCCCGACACAGCTCACTCCCAACACTCTCCCCGACACACAGCTCACTCCCAATTCTCTCCCCGACACAGCTCACTCCCAATTCTCTCCCCGACACAGCTCACTCCCAATTCTCTCCCCGACACAGCTCACTCCCAATTCTTTCCCCGACACAGCTCACTCCCAATTCTCTCCCCGACACAGCTCACTCCCAATTCTCTCCCCGACACAGCTCACTCCCAATTCTCTCCCCGACACACAGCTCACTCCCAATTCTCTCCCCGACACAGCTCACTCCCAATTCTCTCCCCAACACAGCTCACTCCCAACACTCACCCCGACACACAGCTCAACCCGAGGCACGCTATTCCCGATAGACACAGACACGAGTAGACAGAGATAGGAGATTCTTGGTACACACAGCCCTCGACAGACGGAAGCAGATCCCGACGTGTGGAGCTTTTTAACACACTTTTCCCGACACAACTCCCGACAAATACAGATGCCATCGTACATTTCCCGACCCAAATAACTCCCGACAGAGAGATTCCTGATAAAATACAGATCACATGAGACAGTTCCCGACACGAACATCTCCCGACAGAGACAAACAATTTCCGACAAATACGTATCATCTCACATTGTTCTCGACCCGAAAAAGAAGAGGAAAAAAAAAAAATCCGATAGAGGGGAGACTTAAGACAAATTCAGTTTACACCACACAAGAACCGACCTGAAAAAAACCTCGACTAAGGCAACTCCCGACAAAATGCTACAGATTATCACAGTATTCCTGACACAAACCCGACGTCTTGACAGTTGTAGTTCCCGAAAGCGGCACACATTCTCGATACAAAACAAAGGAGGCTTTACAGAGTTTCCCACACTAAAGTTCTCATGAATAATAATGACACAGAGTTCCTTAAATGGCATAAGAAAGATAACAAGGGTGACCTAAATAAAACTCTCATGGTCATTAATCAGAACAGGACGAGAAACAACAGGCTCATTCCTGATAATATTAGGTTTTAAAAAGAGATAGGAAGAAATTGGGTCTCAAATACAGTGGTGGATAAGTGGAATAGACTCAGTTATAAGGCTGTTGGTGCTGCGTCAAGAAGGAGCTTTGAAGGAAAAATTAGAGATTTATAGATGGGGATAATAGATGAGAATAAGTAGGTAGGTTTTATACAGGGACTGCCACGTGTAGGCCTGATGGCTTCCTTACAGCTTGTTTTGTTTCCTTATGTTCTTCCTTATACTTTTAATCATTGGTAGTTTTTGAACATATGATTTTTTTTTATTTTTTTTATGCAGAACATACACATCACACAAACCTACACAGAGTAGTTAGTATCTCTATGCCAGCTTGGGTGTACGGTAGATATATCAGGTTAGGAAAGACTAGTGGGGAAGTTAGATTACATTAGGCTTGTATAGTCTACGATAGTTTTGGTATAGAAAGGTTAGGGAAAGTTAGGTTGAATTAAGCTGGGTTAGCTAAGGACAGGTTACATTAGGGAAGGTTGCAAAAAAGTTTGGTTAGGTTATGTAAAGGTTGGAAAAAGTTAGATTAGGTAAAGGTTAGAAAAGGGTTGTTAGTTTAGGTTGCATTAGGAAAGGCTGGGAAAAAGTAAGGTTAGATTAGGGAAGGTTATGACTGTATAGCTAGGTTAGGTTTGGCTGGGTTAGGTGAGATTTAAAGGCAAAACGAGAGAGAGAGAGAGAGAGAGAGAGAGAGAGAGAGAGAGAGAGAGAGAGAGAGAGAGAGAGAGAGAGAGAGAGAGAGAGAGAGAGAGAGAGAGAGAGAGAGAGAGAGAGAGAGAGAGAGAGAGAGAGAGGGGGGGGGGGGTCCACAAAAAAAAGTAATAATAAGAAAATAAGATAGAGAAAGATAAAACAAAAGAATACTCCACATCTCACTCATTTCAATTATTCCCCACTGAGCAAAGTTAAAAGCCTCAGATGAATGTAAGAAGGGGAAGTAAAGGTCAGGGTTTTGGTTAAATTAGATCAGATTAGGTTAGGTTAACGTAAGGTAGGTTAGGTTAAGAAAAGTTAGGAAAATTTAGGTTAGGTTTGGGTAAGTTAGGTTAGGTTAGGTTAGGTTAAGGATATTTAGGTTAGGTTAGGGTAATTTAGAATACGGTAGGTTAGCTTAGGATAAGTTAGGTTAGGGAAGGTTATGTAAATTTAAGTTAGGTTTGGGTAAGTTAGGTTACGATAGGTTAGTTTAGGTTAGGGAAGATTAGGGAAATTTAGGTCTGGTTAGGTTAGATTTAAAACGAAGGTGAAAGACGGGAAAAAAAATGTCACACCCACCACAACATCCTTCCCCTTTCAAAAAAAAAAAAAAAAAAATAAAAAAAATAAAAAAATAAAAATATAAATATAAATAAATAAATAAACAAATAAAATCAATAAATAAATCAGATCAAGAAAAGGCAAGGAATACTCTCCATCTTAACCACTTCAACTCTTCCCCATTGCGTGAGATAAAGGGTTCACCACGAGTGCAAAAAGACGAAGGGAGACATGAAGGCTGGACATGCTAAGGCGCAGATGCAAGAGTGTGTCACGTTTTTAAACTCCTGTGATAGCAAGATGAAAATAAGAAGGAAAAATAAATTAAAAGAAAAGAAGAGAAGTATGAAAAGAATAACTAAGAAGTATTTTGCCTTTTATCGTTTCATTTTCCATTATATTCTGAAAAGTGTGTGTGTGTGTGTGTGTGTGTGTGTGTGTGTGTGTGTGTGTGTGTGTGTGTGTGTTCGTAATGTACTGCAATACCACAACCCAAATCATAACACCATGAGAGTAACACAAATAAATAAATAAATAGATTAATAAATAAGAAAAACACGATAAACGGAAGAAAAAAAAAAAAGCAAAAATAGAATAAATAGAGACAAAATGAAAAAAAAAGGAAAGCCGGCAATGCTAGAAGCAGGGAGAGACATAAGAAAAGGAAAAAAATAAAGAAAAAGAAAAGTTTAAGTACATGTACACAGAAAGGAAAATGATATAATTGATAAAATGCAGTGAAACCAAGAAAAAAATGATAAAAATACGAAATCGGGAAGGAAAGGATGCAAGAGAAGTTACAGAAAAGAATGAAAAGCACAAGATGTAGAGAGAAAAAAAAAGTGATTGTGGGATGAAATGAAACAGAAAAGGAGAGTAAGTAATGATAAAGGAAAGAAATATGGAAAGAAAGGAAAGATGGAAAAGGGAAGAAAAGAAAAAAAATGTAGAAACGAAAAAAAAAAGTAGATGAGATAAGCTAGCATGAGGAAATGTAATGATAAAAAGAGGAAAATGGAAGGAAAGAAAGGGAGGGGAAGGAAAAATGTAGGGAGGGAAAAAAAAGGAGAGGAAATAATTTAACATAACCTCACTCTTAGCGCTTTTTTTCTCTCACCAAGACTATTTTTGAAAGCCACAGAGAAGATAAGCCGGGTTTTCAAGAATGTCTATCCTGTTAATAATGTAAAAATATGGTTAACCTGTCAATAGAACCATAAAAAAAAAAAAAAACAGCCTTGAGGATGCGTGTCACTTTAATTAGAGCATTTTGAAAGTAGTGGAGATGCATTGCAGGTGTCTTAGAATATGGTCCTTATCCATGGCGTGCATAAAGTGACGGCCTATAAGGTAACTTGGTCATTCTGTCACTGGTGTCCCGGCTCGTGACTGGTTCATTCACAAAGGACCCGGAGCCAGGCGCGATGTCCATTGGTCACCGTGGAGTCGATCTCGTTTCTCATTGGTCAATACATTCTTTCGTTAAATTGAGTTCACATGCCATGAATCATCTCTCTCTCTCTCTCTCTCTCTCCTCTCTCTCCTCTCTCTCTCTCTCTCTCTCTCTCTCTCTCTCTCTCTCTCTCTCTCTCTCTCTCTCTCTCTCTCTCTCTCTCTCTCTCTCTCTCTCTCTCTCTCTTGCACACTATAGTCTCTTCACGAATTTTATTTAGACTATCAATTATTCCTATAAACATCATAAAGTCTACAAATCTTACTGCTATTATTTTTCATTTAGGAAGTGGTGGTGGTGGTGGTGGTGGTGGTGGGGGTGGTGGTTGACAGATGTAGAGTGCTGGGCGACACACAGCATCAATCCAGCCATCAATTCATCCATCACATTCATCTCCTATTCCTCCGTAAAACTGCAGCGGCTAATGTGCCCTGGCTAATCCCGGCGGCCTGCCCTCCTGTGCCTTCATCACTGCTCATTGCGTCCTATTGAGCCTCGTCACGTGTATCCCACAATCAAGTTATTACACCAAGTTCCCCCGTGGCTTCTTCCCTGACCTCTCCTTCCACCCTCGGGCTTGTGGAAGGGAAAACTCTGCCTCTCCACCTCTTTTCCTTTCCTTCGATTTCTTATGGAACAGAGAGAGAGAATACAATGGAAAAAAAATTTCCTTTCCCCTAGTTTCTTATGAAAGAAGAGGAAAGATAGAGAGAGAGGGAGGGGAAAAAATGATCTTTATCTTCATCTCTTCCTCCAGCCACCCTCTAGTGGAAAGGAAAACTCTTCTTCTCGAGTTATATTCCTTCCTTTCATTTTTTTTTTATGAGAGAGAGAGAGAGAGAGAGAGAGAGAGAGAGAGAGAGAGAGAGAGGAGAGAGAGAGAGAGAGAGAGAGAGAGAGAGAGAGAGAGAGAGAGAGAGAAAACTTCTCTTTCTCTTCACCTCTTCTTCCATATAGGCCTTTCTTCTCTCTCCATCTCCTTCCCTTCTCCAGTCACTAGTGGAAGAGACACAACTCTCTCTTTCTCTTTCCTTTCCCTTCGTTTCTCTCCCTCTCCTTGGCTCCAGTCTCTTGTGGAAAGGGGTTAAATTTTTTCCTCCTTGCCTTTCCTCTCCTTGCATCTCCCTCCTTCCTTTCCCATAGTTTTTTTTTTAGGGGGAGGGAAAAAACTCCTCTTTCTCTCCACATCTTTCCCTTCCCTCCAGTTTGTTATGGAAAAGAAAAGAACTCTTCCTCACCAAATTTCTTTCTTCTCAATGGTATCTTGTGGAGCGAAAAGTCTCCTCTTCCTCTCTACCTCCTCTTTTCCTCCACATCTCTTCCCCTTCCCTGTAGTCTCTTCTGGAGGAGATTTTTGCTACTTCTTGAGGTGAAATTAAGACATTATTTCTTCCTTCCCTTCCCTTCACTCCCCTTCCCTTTCCTTTCCCTTCCATTTCTTTCCTTTTGTTTTCCTTTCCCTTCCTTTTTTGACCTCCTTCATGGACTGAGATTATCTTGTGCCCATTATTCATCCATCCCATCCCATTCCCTTTACCTTCTCAGGGGTTTGACGGAATCTGCTCCCTTCCCTTCCCTTTCTTCCACTTCTCACCCCATTCCCTACCCTCCCTCCCCATTCCTTCTCTTCCCTCCCATTCCCATTCCCTTTCCTCCTTTTCCCTATCCCTTTCCTTCCCGTCTCCTACCCTTCACTTCTCTTCCCTCCCTTCCCATGTCCTCCCCTTCACTTACCTTCCCTTCCATTCAATTTTCTTCCCTTCCCTTCCATCCCCATCCCTTCCCACTCCTTCCCTTCTCTTTTCTTCCTGTTCCTTTCCTTCCCTCCTCTTCCCTTCTCTTCCTTCCCCGTTCCTTTCGTTTCCTCCCATTCCCTTCTCACCCCTTTCCTTCTCTTCCCTCCCCGTTCCTTTCCTTCCCTCCCATTCCCTACCCCTTTTTTCTTTTCCCGTCTCCTCCCCTTCACTTCCCTGCTTTTCTCTTCCCTTTCCTTCCCTTCTCACCCCTTCCCTTCCCATCCCTACCCTTCCCTCCCTGCCATGGACTGGGACAACAGTGATTCCCTCCCTACTTTCCTTCCCTTCATTCCTTCCTCCTTCTTTGGCACCCCTTTCCTTATGTCTCTGGCTGCTGTACTCTCTCTCTCTCTCTCTCTCTCTCTCTCTCTCTCTCTCTCTCTCTCTCTCTCTCTCTCTCTCTCTCTCTCTCTCTCTCTGTACCATCCGTCCCCTCCTCACGCACCTTCATTTCACAACGTCTGCCACCCCCGTGACTCCTTCTAGTAACCTTCCCTCTCCCTCTCTCTCTCTCCTTCTCCCTCTCCCTCTTTCTCACGGTTCTAAAGGAAGGATCCCACTTAACCTGTACCTAGTTTGTACCCTCTCTCTCTCTCTCTCTCTCTCTCTCTCTCTCTCTCTCTCTCTCTCTCTCTCTCTCTCTCTCTCTTTCTCTGTGTGTGTGTGTGTGTGTGTGTGTGTGTGTGTGTGTGTGTGTGTGTGTGTGTGTGTGTGTGTGTGTGTGTGTGCGTGTGTGTGTGTGTGTGAGCGTTATATTTGTCTTGATATGGTCAATCAATTCATTAATCAATTAATCAATTAATTGCTCTCTTGCTCACTCACTTTTCAATTAATCGATCAATGTGTAAGTGTACTACTACTACTACTACTACTACTACTACTACTACTACTACTACTACTACTACTACTACTACTACTACTATTTTTCATGTAGGAGGGGCACCTGCCAAGGGCAACAAAATTAAAAGAAGAAGAAGCAGAAAAGAAGGCCCATTGAGATGCTGGTCACTAAAGAGTCCGAAACGATCATCAAAAACTGGAGGACACTACTACTACTACTACTACTACTACTACTACTACTACTATTACTACTACTATTACTACCACTGATGGGGAGTTAGTTCTGGGGAAGAAATGAGGAAAATTCTGATCGAGTATTTTAAACAGTTTTCACCCAGGAAAACATGCAATACTGGATAACGGATTTTTAGAACAGAAGAGAATGAGAAGCTGATAGATATTTTCGCAATTAAGGAGATAGTGGAACAGGAAATAGGTAGGATATATCCCACAGTACGTAAGGAATGCAAAAAAGTTATTAGTGAACCGTTAGTTTCTGTCTTTAGGAAATCGCTAGATTCAGG
>NC_087176.1:172500-185000 GCF_035594125.1 Scylla paramamosain
CAGTAGCAGTAGCAACAGTAGCAGCAGCAGCAGAAGCAGCAGCAGTAGCAGAAGTATTAGTATTAGTAGTAGTAGTAGTAGTAATAGTAGTAGTAGTAGCAGGAGGAGGAGGAGGAGGAGGAGGAGGAGGAGGAGGAGGAGGAGGAGGAGAGTTAGTTAATTAGTGTCGCTATATATGTCTCGATCACAAATATCGATGGGAAGTGTTGACGGGCAGCAGTGTTACCTCAAGTTACTGAATCACAGCATCACTGAATCAGTATCAGAATCTACAGAAAAAATTCCTATATCCATACATCAGTAATTAACAAATTTTCTACAGGTCACTATTTATGTAATTTGTAAAACATCAAAATACCCAAATTACAATTTTAAATATAAACGTCTATATCGTGGGAGTCATTAAATACAAGCCTTAGTTGCACTCGTCGTACTGCTTCAAACATTCACACTACAAACTTTATCATTAGTGGGATCTTTTCTTACAGTAAAGTATCGCTGATGATGAACGTGCGTCTGTATCAAGTATTGCTTTAGTTGCCCACAGAGAATCGATGTATCAGTATTGCTCTAGACAATGTTCACTCCTAAATATACCGCAACATTCAAACTATTAACTTCAATATTAATGGCATCTTTTCTTACAGTAAAATGTAGCTGATGCTGAACGTGTATTAATATCACGTGTCGCTTTGGCTGCCTGCAGGGAATAGGTGTATCAGTGTTGCTGTAGGCAATGTTCAGTTATAGATGTACCGGTACTGCTTTAGGCAGCTTCGTGCCCCGCTGCCCACTGCTATTACTGGCCACACACTCCTTGACTGATTGAAAAAGAAGGGAAGGCGCCGCAACATCGCGGTCGTATGGCGCCGCTACAAAATTTTCAAAGCAACTAATTTAGAAGATTAAAACAGTGATAGTTATAACAAGATTTTGATAGTGTAAAATCACCAAAAAGGTCGACACATCAAAAGGAAATGAGATTAATCAGCGGGAAGTGAAGTGCTACAAATTAAGAAGGCTGGCATTTAAAGTCACACTCTTCATTGCGCCGAGTTTTGCTTTGAAATCCATTGCCAAAACACGGGAGAAGGAGAGGAGGAGCCACCCCATTTTGGCTGCCGTAGAAAACATATGCTTCGGCCATTTTGCAACTCCACACACACACACACACACACACACACACACACACACGCAAGCGCGCGTACAGTCAGCTATACAAACTATTCACATCACATTCTCTTTATTCCAGCAGTTCACGGGGCCGTACAGCACGTATTATTTGCACGCCCACATCCTAACACCCTCCGCCTACGTCCACTGTGCCCACGCCCACACCCCACCTGTGTCCCTCAACTGGCGTGCCCAAGAAGGTTCATCACGACCCTGTCAGGAAACGCTTAGGAGGACAGTCAGTGTGGGCACGTGAGGGGACCTTGGGTCATAAGAGGCCACGCAAGACTCCTGGCGTGGCCTTGGCTTGAGTAATGACCTTTGTTTACTACAGATGTGCTCCACATCAAGGCGGTAATCAATATGACGTAAGTTTAATGATAGATTCCACCACAAGTGTCTATGTAATGAGTGTTGCAATCACTCTAACTCTTCCAATGCACGAGACAATTGGAAAATAAATGAGTAAGTTCTTATTATCAGGTTAACAAAACCGTTGCATTATGACGAAAGATTGAAAGAAGGAGTACTTTTGAAAGATGGGAACAAGAGGGGGAGGGGAGAAGAGATGGGGCGGGGAAGGGCTATGCGCAATGACGGCGACGCATCACCACACCACGACCACCACCACCACCACCACCACCGCCGCCGCCGCGCCGCCGCCGCCGCCGCCGCCGCCGCCTCCACGGTAGTTCTCGTCTCGCCCACCAGATGCCACCCTGTGATACGCCGCCTCTGTCTTGACGCCCCGCCATGGCCCTGCACCGCCTGCCTGCCAAGGCCTGTTGGTGACACGACGGCGAGAGGATCACGCCTCGCTGAAGGAGGAACAGTGACAGCTGGGGAGGAGTCCGCGGCACAGGCAGGAGGAAAGGCAAGACCGCTGCGTCCCGCCACACCGCCGCCGCACCGCCCGACTCCCAGACGCCCGAAGGAACACCTCCCGCAGTGCCAGAGAGAGGTGCTGAGTGTGTGCTGAGTGTGCTGTGTGTGGTGCAGCCTTCGACGCTCAAGCACCTCTTTACAGCAGCCGTGTGTGTGACAGTGACAGAAGGCGATGTGCAGAACGTGTCAGTGTGTGCGTGTGAATCGCGGCGGGTGTGCGCTGGCCAGTGCCTACACCCGCTGACCAAGAAACACCACACACCACTTGCCACCACCTGGGGGAAACACGGCCCTGTCCTTGGGTATCGCGAGGTGCCACGAGGGTTGGGTAGAGGCGGCGTGCGGGGGGACACAGCAAGCAACCTTCCTCGTGCCCCGCTCGTTTGTCCTGTTCTTGACCACTCACGCCCTCACGCCCTCCCGCTACGCATTCACAAAACACCTAAACACTAAAATCTTCACGGGATGCTACCACGCCAGCATACCGCCTTGAGGAAACACGCCGACACTACCCACAATGCCGCCGCGTCCTCACCCATCTCTCCTTCAATACTCCTGCTTCCGTCAAGTCTTCAGGTCAAAGTGAGTCCTTCCCTGCCTGTTCCTTGTCGGCCCCCGCGTCAGTGCACAGGTCAAAGTACAGAGGGTCAGTTACGTGGGGAGGGAGCGACGGGGAGCAATGGGAGAATGGGAGGATTGTTGAAGGAAGGGACAGATGAGCAGGTTAAGAGCGCCTCAAAGCCTGGCCTGGGAGCGTTGAAGTCTCTGTCACAGAATGAGAGGGAGAGTGAGCGAGGGGAGATGCAGGGTGTGCTAGTGGGAGGGTTTGTGTTGCACTGCTCTCGTGTGGCGGTGAGGGGCGAGGTGGGGTGAAGAATGAGGCAGTGTGGACGACCATCAACTGTTGAACAATCCTTTCTTCAGATTAGGGAAAAGACTCGAACTTAAGATGTCCACCACATAACTCTTTTCCTCCTTAATCTGCACCTGTTCTTCCTTATCCTCCTCCTCCTCCTCCTCCTCCTCCTCCTCCTCCTCCTCCTCCTCCTCCTCTTTCTCCTGCTCCTCCTCCTTCTCAGTCAGCTGAAGTGACCACCACCTGCTCCACCTACTCCTCCTCAGTCTATTGAAACGATCACTTTCTGTTTCTTTCTTTCGTCAGTCATACAAGACTCAACAAATATCGTCTCTGTCACCAATGAACATCAATAATCAGAAATGTAATAGTCAGGGGATTACGGTTCCTTTACAGGAAAGTTCGGTCTGACTAACACAAATCACGTTCACTCAGTTCTTGGCTTCTTCAGCAAAGACAAATAATCTGACGCAGGACCATCATATGTTCTACATATCCTCCTATTACCTGCAGCACCTGTCCTCCACACCACTGATTAACACTCCTGTCTTCACTAAAACTGTCACCTCTTCCATAATGCACAAAA
Source organism: Scylla paramamosain (assembly GCF_035594125.1). Taxonomy (NCBI): domain Eukaryota; kingdom Metazoa; phylum Arthropoda; class Malacostraca; order Decapoda; family Portunidae; genus Scylla; species Scylla paramamosain. The sequence goes on from NC_087176.1 coordinate 176,001, forward strand.
TTACAGTTACCTTTTCCTTTTATCCATTTTTGGTGCAAATTCATGATGTAGTGAAGTCTTGGTCATCAAAACTCTCACTCTTTTCTATAACGTACAAAATTACAAGTACCGTTTCCTATAATGCCTTTTTGGTGCAGCTTCTTAAAGTGGTAAAGTCGTGGTAAGGCGTGCGGTCATCTTAGCCAGCACGAGCACCAAAGGCTGTGTGTAGCTGAGTCCAAAGTGCACGCTACACACTTTCTAACACCGCTGGCTTTCGTCAGGCGTCTCATGTGCTGGCCATTGTTTATAAGTTTTATCGAAATGAAAGATCTACCACTGACTATAGGTGTGTGTGTGTGTGTGTGTGTGTGTGTGTGTGTGTAGAAACGGTCTTAAGTTTTTGTTTCAACGAGACAAACTTCCATGTATGTCAGCAGATTAATTTGTAACTGTGTAAATGTACAATTATCCGAAAATGATGCCATAATTCTTAATCTAAATATCGTTTCCAGTTTAACGTCTCCCTTTTTTTTTTTTTTCATAAGAACATAAGAACATAAGAGAAGGTGAAAGAAGCTGCCAGTCCTTCACTTGGCAGTCCCTGAATATAACATACCTATCTGTTTCCACCTGTCATCCTCATTCATGAATTTATCTAATCTTCTCTTAAGCTCCATAATGACTAACACTAAAAATGTTTCCAATAACTCTACAGCCTTAAGCTTTTTAGTGTCTAATGTTTCAATCTCAAGTAAAACGTTTTGTAGATTAATTTGTGGCTGAAAAAAAAAAAAAACGTATAATCGCTAGATAATAATGTCCATGTTATTAATCCCAGTATAATTTTTATTTCCATTTTTTCAGCCTTTAGTCTGCCCATGTCTAGTATTTGTACCTAACACAAATAACTCTCTTCACGCGTGCTAAGTGCGTGCCTGAGGTGAAACACGACTAACGCCCACTCAATGTTGCAGGTGAGGCGGCCAGCAGGACAGCACCGAACCAAACATCCAGCCAGCACCTGAGTATCCCCGAGACGGTGCCGCCAAGAGTGAAGGCATCAAGACTGCGGAACCACACCTGAGGCCACTCTCACCACCACACCACCACAGCCTCTACTGCCATTCTGTCTAACACAGGCCTCCACAGCTAGAGGCCCAAGGAGCTTTCAAGATCCGGTGGCAAGACCAAGGCGCCACAGAACACTCCCCAGGGCGCCACAGTCATCTCGCCACAGAACACTCCCCAGGGCGCCGCACGTCACCTTGCCACAGAACACTCCCCAGGCCGCCACACGTCACCCCGCCACAGAACACATCTCAGGGCGCCACACGTTATTCCCCAAGGCGCCACAGTAACCCCACCACAGAACACTCCACACAATGACCCCTTATGACACCACATCACGTCTTGACCAGCAACACCTCACCTCACCTGACCCTCACCTCACCTCACCTGACTTCACTTCTGTTCACTAAATCGAAGTCAATATAATAAAGGAAATGCTGCCTAATCTTTTAACTTTGAATTAGCAATGAATAATAATAATGAAATGCATAAGCAGCAGAATTGAGTATGACATGACTCTAAACAAAATCTTATGAAACAAAAGCCAGAATATAAAAAAGAAGTATTTTCTAAAATTTAAGGAAAGAAAAGATTCATACAAATATTACAGATTAAAAGAAAAAAAGTCAGTAAGTTAATTCTTGCGCGGTTACCCATCAATGTGCTCTTAAAAATGTTGAAAACAGAATAACAAACAAGCATCATCATCATCATCATCATCATCATCACCCCCCTCTCTCTCTCTCTCTCTCTCTCTCTCTCTCTCTCTCTCTCTCTCTCTCTCATATGCATCTAATAAAGATAAAAACTGACAAGACAAATCCAAAATTCACACACACACACACACACACACACACACACACACACACACACACACACACACACACACACCAGAAAGCTATGAAACGAGCGCACGTATGGAAAACAAAAAAACAATCTTGCTTTTAATACTTGAAAGTCGGTGCAGGAATTACATAAAAGGCAAGCGATGCATCTCACTGATAGATGAAGAATTTGGTCTTGCTTATTAATAAATCACACACCTGGCGCCACTAGTTAGGGTCCACCTCCGCCCACCCACACAATCCACGCCTCTGCTCGTTAACTGCTGCTTGGTATGAAATTTTGGACTAAGAGTGAAATGTGAGTGAGCAGCCTGCAGACACCCTTTTCCCGCCCACCTTTCCTCTGCCAACCCTCCTCACCCTGCCCTTCCTTCTTCTCCCTCGTCAAGTCTTCTAGCCATGATAAAACCTGCTTGCCTTACTCCTATCAGTCCCACTTACCCTGTCCTTGCCAGTCTTTTGTAGCCATGTACACCTTGTTAATCCTGCCCTTGCCAGTCCTTGTCACAATACCCTCCCCACCTCTCCCCTGACAAACTTTGTCACCCTGCACTTCTTTTTCCTGCGAAGTCCTGCAACGTCACCCTGTGCATCTTTCCTCTGTCATGTCTTGTCACCTCACCATCCTTGCCTTTCCCTTGTCAAACTTTGTAGCCATCCCCACTCTACTAATCCTACCCCTGGCAAGCCTTGTAACCCGCTCACCCTGGTTACCTTTCCCCTGTTAAGCTTTGTAGCCATCCCCACTCTACTAATCCTGCCGCTGCCAAACCTTCTCCCTGTTCACCTTTATCCTGTCTAGCCTTACAGCCACACCCACCCTGCAAATCCTGCCCCTGCCAAGCCTTCTAAGCCTTTACCCTGCTTACTTTTCTCCTGTTAAGCCTTGCAACCACTCCAATCCTGCTCATCTTTCCCCTGTCACTCTAAAGATTCTGCACCTGCCGAGCATTACAGCCACACAACTTCCCCTGCTAATCTATACGATGGTCATTTCACTCACTCTGGTTCCCTGTCATGCTAATATCACCTTTACAGACATTCAACTTTCGCCTTTCCTTTCCCGTCAGTTGGCAATTTTCAGTACCACAAATTTGTAAGGGTTAACCTATGGGTCTAGACGAACTGATGCTCTGAGTGTCTCTATCAGAAACATAAACACTAGCAGTCCTCCTAAGTGATGTTTTTCCAGTACATTCTCACGCTTCCCGCCTTCTCGCTAACCTTGTCTTCCTGCGTGTCCACAAAAATGCTGTGTTAGTGATGTTTCTTCCCGCCTTCCTAAGTATAATATTTAGTTTCCTTACAACAATTTTTTTTTCTAGTATACCTTGTGATTAAATTTTTCCTGCTAAATTTGTCTTGTTGTATCTCCATAAAACTGGGTGTTAGTATTGTTTCCCCCCCCCCCCATTTACGGCCTGAAGTGTTATGCCAACCTTCCCTGTGAGGCATATTTTTTTTTCTGTTATACCTTATGATAAAACTTGTCCCTCCATCTCCTTCCAAAGCTTACCCTCTTGCATCTCAACAAAATTGCCTGTTGGTGTTGTTTCCTCCTCCCTTCATGGTCTTTTTAAGTGTAATAACCTTCCCTATTCCTTGCTAGACATTTCTGTATTATAGCTTATGATCCCCGTCTCCCCATCCCAAGTCTGTCCTGCATTCACCAAAACTGTCAAGGTGTTATTTCTTCCACCTTTCATGGTCTCCTAAATTATGTCAGCCTTTTCTATGAGGTATTTTCTGTTATTTATGATTCTCGTTTCCTGCTAATCTTCTCTTGTTTTCATATCTATAATGTTTAGTCGCAGTTCTTTTCTCTATTATTTGTGTTTGTCTAAGGTAAAATGCTGAGAAGCTGCATGTTCCTAATGTTTCTTTCTCTTCCCCTTCTCCTCTTTTAACGCATTATGTTGGTTCATTGTCACTGGTGTTGTGTTTCCTGTGTGTCTGTGTGTTGTGCTGTGTTGTGATGCCACGTTTCCTGTCCGTCTTGATAATGACAAGTAAGTTCTGTCCGTCCCTTCATTTTAATGCCACTATCTTCTTCCTTGCTTGTCTCTAATCATGACTGTCTTTGTTTAGTGTGCCTTCATGTGGTTTCTGTGCTGTGTTGCCTATTGATGCTGTGTGGCTGTGTTGCTCTCTCTCTGTGTGATCGTGTATCTTCACTAAGTCTGGGTAACCTTGGCCACCCCTTCCTTGTCTGTCCGCTAACTATTGTCTTTATGAGTGCAGAGTCTTGTTCTAACAAATGTATAACTCCCCTGGAATCTTGCCTCATTCCTACTATAATACCTTAATACCTCTCTCACCGGTGTATCCTCACTCAGCCTGGGTAATCTGTGCTTCTCTGCCTCTTCCTTGTCTGTCTGCTATGTCTTTATGAATGTAGGTGCTTGTTCTGAAGTAAGGCGTGGCATGTGCGGTGTGCAGTCTCTCACAACTACAGCTGCTTTCTGTCATGATATCTGTTGTTGGTCATCCCACAGCCTGCCTTTTGTATAGTTTCCTCGCCTTTCATCTGCATCTCTCCTTCTGATATTTTTTTTATAACGTATCCTTAGCCTAACCAACTCCCCTGCATGTTCTTCAGTTATTATATATTTTTTTCCATAACTATCCTTCAGTTATTAAATTATTGCTGTTCTTTTAAAAGCATCCTTAACCGAAGTAGTACCTTTGTGTGTCTTTTATTTATTCACTAACATTCTTAACCTAACAAACACCTTCATGTATTACTCTTTTCCACGAGTATCCTTAACCTAAATAACTCTACTGCATGTCCTTCAGTTATTCAATCATTATTATTTTTTTCATTAGCATCCTTAACCCAAAAACCTCCACTGTACTTCCTTCACACGTTATTCCTTCCATCAGGCATCGTCAACCGAAAGAATTTCTCCGCACGTTTAGTAAAAAGTACATCATATTAGCAGCCATCCTTGGTCAGACCCTCACAGTTACTTAGTACAGGCTTAGAAAAAAACAAAAACAAAACACAGGAAGATGGTCAGTAAGAAAAATATTTGTGACGCGTCATTAGAACAGATTCACAGGAAAAAATGTTATAAGAAATGAAAGCAAAGAAAACCTTAAGATCACCATATCACTTCCTTATATACTTGCTACCTACAGACCTACTTACCCATGCCTTCACTCCCAATGCTCCTGTCCCTCGTGCTGCCCTGCTTGTAGTCCTGAATGCTCCACCTCAAAGCAGACATTCAGTGTGCAGTGTGTGGCTCACTCACACTCAAGTCACGCCCCCAAAAGTGAATCAGGTGTAAGAATATCAAGCTAATGTGATGAGCGGGAACAGACCGTTGATGAGTATTTTAAGTAATGCGGATAGCTGTGGTGAGGTGAGGTGACATAGTGGACCAAGATGCATGTGAGCTTCCATGGATCTCGCCACACACACTCTACACTCTCCATGGTGACGTCAGGAGTACAACACAGCAGTACCTTTATTCCTTCAGTACATCCATACTTATCACCTCACTGGGCACCATGACAGACCAGAACACGAAACACGCTTAAAAAAGACAAACAAAAAAAACAAGTAGATATGTCAGACCCCCTCCCCCATCCCCCTCCCCGCCGCGGTCCCTCCCCGGGGCAGCGACAGCCAACGCCTTGCCTCCGCCGGGGCCTTTAGGATATACGCCCTCCCTTCCCATAGATATGGCTCCTCGACGCCTCTGCAGAAGGGAAGGTGCATCACGCTGCGCCTAAAAACCCCGTGAAGTAAAGCTGGTATCCTTCGTGCGGCGCGTGAGAGAGGGGTGGGGGCCGAAGGGAGGTGGAGGCGGCGGCGGCGGCGGCGGTGGCGGCGGCGGAGGTTTGAGCGGGCGAGCGGGTCGGCAGTAGCATTAGAGCATCTGGCGTCACACCTTTCACCACCTGTAGGGCACCACATTCCCGTCCTGCCCTTGACCTGGCCTGCCGTGAAGCGCGTGCAAGCTGCGGCGACCTGCTAGGGGCCTGCACCACCTGCCTGCGCCACCACCACCACCACCTGGACCGCCTGGGGGACTTTTTTTTGGACGTGAGTGAGACGATGCGTATCACGGGCCCGGTGTTGTCCCCTGCCCCCCTCGAGCACCACGGTGACGTAACACGCCGCGGCCCAGACTGTTTGTGCCAGTGCAGAGTGCCAGCCAGTGCCAAGAGCCGTGGATACTGACTGTTGATTCAGTGATAAGGAATGTGGCGTGTTGCTGCTGTGGTGATTGGCTCAAGAAGACGAGATGTGCTTTTTTGAAGTGGTGTGTGTGTGTGTGTGTGTGTGTGTGTGTGTGTGTGTGTGTGTGTGTGTGTGTGTGTGTGTGTGTGTGTTAAATCACGCACACGTCATTAGCTATACTATGCCATGAAGTGAACACGAGTTAGTTACCTGATATTGTCGAGTGAAAATGTTCCCTTGTAATCCATTTATAAGGATGACTCTAGTGTAAAATTGAAGTGAAAAGAGAGAGGAAAAAAACAGGAAAAGAAAAGAAAAGAAGACTGTATCTGCAATCAGTGTGTGACGTGGTGGTGTTCCTACAGAAAGCTTCCATGTGCCGAGCAAGTAAAAGTGTGTGTAAGAAGTCTGTGTCACAAGTGTGCTAAGTGTGACATACATACAAGAAAAGGACACGACAGAGCAAGAGAAGGTAACGGAATAAAAAACACACAAGGAAATGAAGACAACACGACGCAAATCACGTAAGTCTTACCAACTGTATTTTAATTTTCGTCCATCACGTAAAAGTAGAAGAGGAAGAAAAAAGAGACACTTAGATTATATTTGTGGCCAGTCAGATTTAATTCATTCTTCATACACGACTCACTGCTTCATCTTTATTCCATTTTCATCATTCTAATCTTTACTATTCAAAACTAAGCAACACAAAATTCTCTCTCTCTCTCTCTCTCTCTCTCTCATCCAGTGAGTGAAAAAGGACTTTCTTTCAATTATCAGCTTACCTCCTTATCATTCAAACCCTTGCTTCCTTTTAGTCAATAATTCATTCTCTTACCCAGTCAGTTATTCCTTTATTCAGTCAGTCAGTTATCAACCTATTCATTCAGTTATACATTCTCTTATTCAGTCGGTAATTAATTATCTTTTCAATCAGTAATTCATTTTTATTCAGTCAGTTCAGTAATTCATTCTTATCCAGTCAGTAATTTCTAATCTTACCCTGTCATTTATTTATTCCTTTATCTAGTAAGCAATTCATTCTCTTATCCAGTCAATAATTTATTCTTTCATTCAGTCAGCAGTCAGTAATTTTCTCCAGTCACTAAATCCTCCCATCTAGTCAGTAATTAATAATCCTATCGTGTCAGTAAGTCACTCTTCTATCACCCAGTCAGCAATTCATCCTCCAGATCAGTCAGGGATCCATCTTTCTGTCCAGTCATGTCGGTCACAAGTCATGAGGGAAGGAACAATCCACTTTGATGGAGAGACCGTGTATGGCATCAGTCACTCTTATAAGAGCTTTCTGCCACCAGTTCATCTTAGTGCTCCATAAGTCAGCAGGGCAAGTTAGCGCGTCCTATTGTGAGCTCCAAGTGTTATGTCTGCATGAAAGTTTAGTTAAGACTGTAGTGGGAAGCATATAAACTGAGTGAGTCTGGAGGAGGTGCTGCTACTGTCATGAAGAATCAAAGTATTTTAGAGTAGAAGAATGTAGTGAAATTATATGAACTTAAGTGACTTTGAAGGAAACAGTCTTGAAAAATGAACTGATTTCTGGGCAGAAAAATTTCTGTGGTAGATTTAGTGTTGTGCAGGACAAGTCAGTGCTTCCTCTGGTTAGCCTCAAATGTTGGTCTTAAAGAAAGTTTAGTCAAGAATAATGAAAAAAAATACATGCTGTTTAGTAAGTCTGAAGTCTTGAAAAATTAGGACAAATTTGTATGTTATGTTATTATTGCTCCAAGTGTTAGATTTACTGAAAGTTTGAAGTCGAGACTGCAGTGAGAAACATTAACTTTAGTGAATCGGAAGGGAATAGTCATGAAGAATTAGTGATGGTTGCAGAGCAGAGGACAAATTTCTGTGGTAGCGTCAGTAGTGTGCAAGACAAGTCAGTGCTTCCTCTCTTCAGACGTTAGGTTTACTGGAAGTTTAGAATCAAGACTGTATTGAGAACATATGAAGCTTAGTGAGTCTGAAGGGCATAGTCTTGAACAATTAAGTGATCTCAGAGCAGAGGACAAATGTATCTGTTCTTCCTTAAGTCAGCAGGACATACTAGTGATTCCTCTTGTAAGCCGCGAGTGTGTGTTTGAAGAAGTTAGCATCATGACTGTAGTGGGAAACAGGTCTGAAGGATATGTTGTCAAGGAAAATTAAGTAATGATACCAGAGCAGTGAGGAAATTTATGTGGTAGTGCAGCTGCTGTTCTTTAAGTTACCAGAACACGTTAGGGATTCTGGTGAGTCCAAGTGTTGTATCTGTAGAAAAGTTCAGTCACCAGTAAGTCAGAAGGAAATGGTGTCTGGAAGAAGTGAGTGATGGTATGCGGGCAGAAGAGAAATTTCTGTACTGTTAGTTTTGTAGCAATATTTTCTAAAGGAGTCTAACAATAAAATACATCAAGCACTAGGCTCGCGTTGTGTCGTGGACTGCTGAACACAAAGGAAACAATAATATAGGGAAAAAAAAATAAGAGAAATAATTTTAATAAGGCTTGAAATGAATGCAGGTCAGAAGGGTTCAGTTTATGAAGTTTAAAAATAAGACACAGCATAAAGTCCAGTAATGTGACTCACACCTGCGTCAGTGAAGGCAGGGCAGTGTGTCACTCGACGCACAAAGTAACCTTGACACTGAACAAGTTGAGGAAGGTCATAGTGTCCTGAGGGGTGGGCAGGGACGGGCAGGGGTGGGGGAGGAAGCCTGGCCGTACCAACAGTCCCCTTTAAGTAAGAATCAATGGGTGTTAGACATCTCAAGGAGTCTGTACATCATTAAGGGCCACACCTATGCCCTGCCTGGCCCTGCCCTCACACCTGGCCACACCTGCCACCACCACTCCTTCCTTCACACTGGCGCCACACAGGTTTCCTCTTCGTGCTAGTGACGCGAGATGCGTGACA
>NC_087176.1:190000-195000 GCF_035594125.1 Scylla paramamosain
AATGTAACACGAAATGAACGAAAAATATTTGAAGGTACAGAAATACAGATAAAAAAAAAATGATACAGAAATACAGAAAAAGAAAAAAAAATATATATATACAGATTCAGAAATACACAAGTGACTGAGAAAAATCATGGGTACAGAAATATTTAAGTAAGACATATTTATAGATACAGAAATACGTAAGTGACTAAGACTATTTATAGGTCCATGTGTGGGGGAGATCTGATAGCTAATGCACTCTCCTTATGGTGTGGTTGTGGTGTGGTTAACTGAGAGGGAACTGTGGGTATGGTTAGCTGCTTCATGTTTTTTCGACACAACTTTGTTTAAAAATGACAGCGACTATTTGAATTAAAACTATACGAGGTAAAAACACAACTTTGTACTATAAGACATCTGTGCGTCTGTATGACTGACGGTGTTGAAGAGAGGAGTTGCAACACACCATCATATCAACTGGAGCTTAAGTATTTTTTCCTTTTCATTATATGGGAGAGACAATTACCTGGTTTTTTTGTTTCTAGTATTTGTTTTTCCCTTTAGTTTCCCTCTCTTATGCATGATACTACTACTACTACTACTACTACTACTACTACCAACTACTACTACTACTACTACTACTACTACTACTACTACTACTACTATAATAATAATAATGACAATAATAATAATAATAATAATAATAATAATAATAATAATACCACAAGGAAAGGGAAGCTGCAAGAAGCCACCAGGCCAACACGTGGCAGTCCCTCTATAAAACATTCCTGCCTATTTCCATCTAACAACCCCATTCATAAATTTGTCTAATATACTTTCATGATAGAGCCTCCCTGTATGTGTGTGTGTGTGTGTGTATCATTGTTTCCTTCCCTTCATGCTGTACTTTGGTTTTCCATCCCTTCTGAAAGTACCGGCGACGTGAGGTTGGGAGAGAGCGGGGAGGGCGGCAAGGGAGGCGGCTGGGAGAGGCACGTAAGGTGAAGGGAAGCGACAGGGGCGGTGAGAGGAAGGGGAAGGGGAAGGGGAAGGGACACCGGTGCATAGGGCTTCCCTGATCAATATTGGAGTGTTCCTCCCTCCCCGACAAAGTTACCAGAAGACTTATGTTCCGCTCCCCTCGCCTCCCCTCCCTCCCCCAAACACACAGTACATGGGGGAGAGGAAGGCGGAAGACGTGCTCATAGTAGGGAGGGAAGGGAGAGGAAGGAGGAAGAGGAGGAAGAGAACCGGGAGGGAAGGTGCGAGGGAGAGAGGGAGGGAGGTATGGAGGAAGGTAGGGAGGGAGGGAGTGAGGAAGGGACCCAGCATAGGGAGATGTCAATGCCACGCCACGCGGTACTGTGGTGCGCCTCCCCGTGTGTCACCCCAGTGCTGGCGCCACATCAAGGCCGCGCCTCCCCCTGTGCCACCCCGGTGCTGGCGCCACAACCAGGCCGCGCCTCTCCCTGTACCACCCCAATGCCGGCGCCACAGCCAGGTCGGACCTCCCCCTGTATCACCACAATGCCGGCGCCACAGCCAGGTCGGACCTCCCCCTGTATCACCACAATGCCGGCGCCACAGCCAGGTCGGACCTCCCCCTGTATCACCACAATGCCGGCGCCACACCCATGGCGGACCTCCCCATGTGCCACCCCAGTGCTGGCGCCACACCCAGTCCGCGCCTCCCCTTGTGCCACTCTAGTGCTGGCGCCACACCCAATGGCCGGACCTCCTCCTGTGCCTCCGCAGTGCTGGCGCCACACCCAGGCCGAGCCTCCCCCTGTGCCACCCCAGTGCTGGCGCCACAGCCAGGTCGAACCTCCCCCCTGTGCCACTCCAGTACTAGCGCCACACCTTAGGATAGTCCTTTTTGACCTCTCTGTAGGAACTGCCGCCTTAGTGAGAGTTTTGTTTTCGTTTTTTTTTTTTTTTTGTTCTCCTAGATCAGCACCTCTCTTACATATAAAACAACAACAACAACAACAACAACAACAATAATAATAATAATAATAATAATAATAATAATAATAATAATAATAATAATAATAATTATAAGGACACGCCACAGGTTGATATGAAAAAGCGGCAATGTTACCCGTAGACTTGGTGAAATGTGGCACTCGGTCACCGTAAAATTTTTTTGTTGATATGCGGTGACCGATCATCGTAATACTAATTATATAAAAAGGATATTGATATTAATGTTACTATTATTCTTACTGCTACTACTACTACTACTACTACTACTACTACTACTACTACTACTACTACTACTATTATTACTACTACTACTGTCCATCTCCCCTCCATCCTTACACATAGCTCAGTTCTCGGCGGGGAAGCACCTCCCCCTGCAGCGGTACAGGATCGCTCCGCCGCTTCTCGTCCTGCGCGGCGACATGTAAGGTTCAGACAATGCCACGTGTTCTGCGATGTGAAGAGAACCCGCCACGTGACCAGCGAGTCACAGGGAAGATGTTATGTGCGAGAGGTGTCACTATGGCGGCTGAAAAATCGCAGCTTGTAAACTTATCCATGGTTTCACATCAAGCAAATTTCTACTGTTCCGCAACTACACAAGAAATTGACACTGGGAAATATTGACTTGTGAATATGAAAGCTGCGCCCTGCTATCAACGTTTTCATGCCAAGCAAATTTTTATCGTCCGTGGAGCAACATGAAAACTGGAGCTTGCAAATATCGCCTCGTGAATATAAAATCTGCGCCCTGCTATCCACGCTTTCATGTCAAGCAAATTTCTACAGTCTGAAAAACTATATAAAAAACTGACGCTCGGAAGTATCGACTTGCGAAAGTAAAAACTGCTCCCGCGGCAGCCACGAGTGAGGTGTGCGGCCTGGGTGGCTGGGAGGCAGCGAGGGTCGCCCGCTTCCCGACGCACCTCGGGGTCTGCGGCACGTGAGGCACGCAGGTTGTGATACAGGTGTGAGGGAAGGCGCCGCTCCCCTCACGCCTCACCATGACACGCATTCTTTGTTTGTTTTGCTTTTGCTTTTCTTCTTCTTGTGGAATGGCGGTAACACTCCCGTCTGAGGCGCCGCGACACACCTGCCAGCTGTCTTCAGGTGTGTGCCGCCCTTCCGAACCTGATAACGGTGGCAAAATCGGATTGTAAGAACGGCAAGAGAGAGCATGTGCTAGAAACTGTGTGTGTGTGTGTGTGTGTGTGTGTGTGTGTGTGTGTGTGTGTGTGTGGTGTTCCCTAGCTCCTGCCCGTCCCTGCCCGCTTTCCCAGCCCTCTTTCCGCCCGCCAGCCGCCAGTGAGAGGAAGACCTACAGGCAGACTCTCCCCTTCCTCTCACTCATTTGTTCTGCCTGCCTTCTTCTTCTCTCTCTCTCTCTCTCTCTCTCTCTCTCTCTCTCTCTCTCTCTCTCTCTCTCTCTCTCTCTCTTACTCATCCATTTATTTATTTTTTAACTTTTTTCTTACATTTCCCATCTTGCGTCTCTCCCCTGCGTTTATCTTTCTTCTTGTTTTATTTATTTACTTTTTGCATTTCATAATAAACTGATCTTAACAAATAAGAAAACAAGAAATAAGCAAAAAAAAAAAAATATATACAAGAACAATCATAACGCGAGATGCTGTTCAAATATTAGAGAGAGAGAGAGAGAGAGAGAGAGAGAGAGAGAGAGAGAGAGAGAGAGAGAGAGAGAGAGAGAGAGAGAGAGAGAGAGAGAGAGAGAGAGAGAGTTGGCCTATGTTCAGGCTTCCGTAGGTAATTTAAACCGTTACTTCCTACTGACTCCCTCCCTCCCTCCTTCCCTCCACTCATCAGGGAGGGAGGGAGGGAGGGAGGGAGGGAGGGAGGAAAGGGAGGGAAGGGAGAGAAATGATGGAAGGAAAGAAGGAGGGAGGGAAGAAGGAAAGATACCGGAGGGGGAACCAGGGAAAATGTGTGTGTGTGTGTGTGTGTGTGTGTGTGTGTGTGTGTGGTGTGTGTGTGTGTGTGTGTGTGTGTGTGTGAGTGGTGTGTGTGTGTGTGTGTGTGTGTGTGTGTGTGTGTTATAATTAGGAGTGGAATACAGGGTAATGCTAGTAGAAGTGCTTGTTACAATAGTAATACTAGTAGTAGTAGTAGTAGTAGTAGTAGTGACTGGTGTGGGGAAGGATCATGAAGAGGAGGAGGAGGAGGAGGAGGAGGAGGAGGAGGAGGAGGAGGAGGAGGAGGAGGAGGAGGAGGAGAAGGAGGAGGAGAAGGAGGAGGAGGAGGAGGAGAGATAGAAGAACAACGAGAAGAGGAAGAAGACCAAGAACAAGGAGAACAAGAGCAAAACAACAACAACAACAACAACAATAACAACAATAAAAAAAACAAAGAACAAAAAAGCAAAAACAAAAAGAGACAAGTATGCAGTCCATATCACACACACACACACACACCCACCACACACACATACACCTTCGGCAGGGTACTTGAAGGAGGGAAGCCTTAACACGGCAGCGAGTGATTTTGACTCTTGGTGTGTGGCGCGACAAGGATTGACCCCGCGTGTCTTGCGGCGGCCTGGGCGAGGTGAGAGGAGGTGGGGCGGGGTGAAGGACGAGGAGGAGGAAGTGTGTTGGGGTGAGGAAGGATTGCAGAGGCTGAGAGGTAGTGGAGGAGGAGGAGGAGGAGGAGGAGGAGGAGGAGGAGGAGGAGGAGGAGGAGGAGGAGGTGGAGGAGGAGGAGGAGGAGGAGGGGAGGAGGGAGAGTTTAAGGCTTCCTCTAAGGTTTCCGTCACTGACAAGATTGTCCAGACGTGTAGGAGTGTGTATGTACATGATTCTAATGGTTTGTTTCGTGGCTCACTCCTTCAATCCTTCGCTCCTCAGGTCTTCCTTCTTTGAGAGTGTACGCTACTCTGTTTCTTTCATGGGCTCACTACTGCACTCCTTAAATTATGATACAGCCTTAGCATTTCCTCCCTCCTACTCCTTGCCTCACCTCTCTTTCACTCTGTAAGTTATCCTACATTCTTTTCGCTTCCTCCCTCCTTCATTCTA
>NC_087176.1:202500-212500 GCF_035594125.1 Scylla paramamosain
AAGCATAATAACAGCCAAGCCAAGACGGGCACCTCATCCTGTTCTCTGTTGACCAGCCACGCGAGGTGTTCCTTAACAGGTGCCCGTAGTGGTAAATGTTCTTTCCGAGTAACAACTCAACAGTCACCCAAGAAATTTAGCTATTTTTTCTAAATAAAAAGTCACCCAAGATATTTGTTGTTTCACTATAAATAATAATTTTAGTTTAAAGATCTGTGTCATGCAAGGATTACACAACAACATAATGAGATAATCAAAGCTGGAAGAAGCCATGAGGCCTATACCTGGCGTGTATGAAATATGCCTACCTGTTTCCGCCCATCATCCTCACCCACTCACCACGGGCCCATACAGCCCTCGGATACAGTCACCAGTTCAGAAGAGGCATGGTCCACCTCCCTTCCTCTCACGGTGTCGGGAAAAATTGTCATTTATTCATTTTGACGTGCCGGTCTTTAAAGGAAAGGACCACCAAGGGATTATCCACAATTCAAGAAGTGTCTTGAAACTCCTTGAGAAAATTCACGTCACTGGTAGAGGGAAATACAGAAACAGGCAAGGAGTTCCAGAGTTCCAAACTGTCAATGAGTTTTTATGTAAGAGCGTCTATGACATAAGGTAACTGAAGGTGCCAGTCCCTAAACAGTGCAGTCAGAAGGATGATCCGAATTTGATCAGAAAAAAAAAAAAATAAATAAATAAATAAAAATAAATAAATAAAATTCTTGGTCTCAGTAACGTTTATAGGATAACGGTTCGCCTGCTAAGCTTCTAATTACGTCCTCGCCTGATTAGGCTAGTTTTGTCCAGGAATATACGAATTTAGATATCAAAGAATCTTACTTTAGTTTTCCCTGAATATCTGTGCAAAAGTCACCTTCGTTTGTTTGAGTCTGCCCTGAAAGGTTCTCTTTCTTTCTCTCGCTCTCCTTGCAATCAATAGAAAACTATTCTCATTGAACGGTGACTAATTTAAATATTCAAAGCCTACTAACTTGTATGTAATCAGGAAAGTTATTACAAGTACTACCCTCACCTCCTCCCAAAAATGTCATGTGATCGGTACACTCCCCTTTCCCTCCCTCTCCCTTTCCCTCTCCTCTTCTTCCCTGCGTCTCCTGGTGTTTTCTCTTCAACAAACAATCGAAATTTTTAAAATGGTCCCTCTCCGCTCAATCAACATTAAAACCACGCGTAATAAGACAAATACACCTTAGTAAACCATACCATCGTCTTAACACAGACCAACACTGGCATGCACAACTAGGCCTAGGCAGACTGGGAAGCAAAGGCGAATAGAGTCAGTATGGAAACGCAATCCAAGGAATATTGCTTTGGAAACCTGTAGAAGCTGTAGTAAGACCGAACGGAAGGCCAACAATGCACCCGCGTCGCTAATTGTCTCAGGAGTGTATAGTCTCGTAACCTTACCTCGTGAACGCGTGCTGGCTGGCGGAGGGCTGCGGCGTGGCGGAGTGGGGGTGTCTATAGATGGGTGGGTGGGTGGGGAGAGAGAGAGAGAGAGAGAGAGAGAGAGAGAGAGAGAGAGAGAGAGAGAGAGAGAGAGAGAGAGAGAGAGAGAGAGATTCCCTATATTTCAGTCATTGCATTCCATTCATATCTTCCGGGAAATAAGGTTTATTTTTTGAATGCACGTTTCCAGTCATTGAACCTACAGCAATTTCCTCAACTCATTAGATATATAAAAGTCTTTACACAAAATATCGTCCAAATTAAGATGCACAAAAAAAAAAAAAAAAAAAAAAAGCAGAAGTGGCCGTGTTTTTAGCGATGAAAGCCACGCCATGCCCTGCTGCCCACTACCAATCTGCTCCCTTCACTTTCCCTCCCTATCCTCCCTGTCGCCTCCCTGCGCCGCGGCATCTGGCACACACTGGGGGTGGGGGGGGGGCATGACGGAGCCTCGCCGCGCCTTATCCATCACCGCCGCGTCCCAGGAAGCTCATCTCGCCCTGCTGATTAGCTGCCCTCCCTCCTTCCCTCCTTCTTTTCCTCCCTCCTCCCTTTTCCTTACATCTTCCCTCCGTCCTCCTCTCCTTCTTACCTTCCTTCCTTTCCTCCCTCATCTTGCCTCCTTCTCTCCTTCCTTCCTTTACATTTTACCTTCTTCCCTCACTCCCTCACTCCTTCCTTCTCTCACACCTTCCTTCACTCACTCTTCCCTCCTTCTTTCCCTCCTTCCCTCCCTCACTTACTTCTTGCTCCTTCCCCCCCTCACTCCTTCTCTCCTTCATCCACAGACAAGGAAGGAGGCGAGGGACAAACAGGAAGAGGAGGAAGAAGAGAAAAGAAGGGATGTTCACCTGGTGTTAATAAGTAGAAATGTTACAGGAAGGATAGTGACAGTGTTACATACCCTCTTCCCTCCTTTCCTCCTTCATTCCCCGTGAGAGAAGGAAGGAAAAAAGAAGAGGAAGGAAGGAATGTTCATATAGTGATAATTACGGTGCAGATGTGTTGCGGGGGGAAGGTAGTGGTGATAGTGATGATGTTAGAGTGACGTACCTTTCTTCCGTCACTCTCTGGAGAAGGAAGGAAGAGAGGGAAGGAAAGATGGAAGAATGAGAAGAGAAAGGGAAGAAACTGTGATAATGTTACGCACTGCACACGTCACACAGTACGAGGGAACACACACCACCCACAACAGTGACGGTGCGGCAGTGACAGTACGGCGGTGACGGTGACGGCGACGGCACGCCCTGCACGCCACATACAGACCACTCTCTCCCTCAGTTTACAGCCGCACACTCCAGCCCGCCATTAACAAACCCGCCGCCGCCATTACCACCCACCATAACCATTACCGCCATTATAGCCGCCACCCGACCTGCCACCACCGCCACCACCATTATAAGGAGCCACCATCACCACCACTGTACAAGACAACCACGTAATCTGATGTTCACTAAAATAAACGATTTTTTTTCACTATTATCATCCCTTTCCCGCCACAACCACCATCACCACCTCCATCACCATCACCAGTCACCATTATAGGGAGGAGGCACCATCACTCACTGTACCATTTCAAGAATGAAATTATCTGATATTCTTTATAATGAGGTAGAGTTTTTCACAATCATTAATTCCTCTTTTCTCATTAATTCACTCAGCATCTACGAAAAGAAATTGCAGCAACGTATTCACGCCCTACAAAGGCCAACAGACACCAATTGAGAAAATAAGAGCATAAGAACACAAAGGAAGTTGCAGGAAGCCGTCAGGTCCACGTGGCGGTCCCTTTACAAGACGCCTTCCTCTTTCCACCCTTTTCAGCTTCCTCGTCTTTTTTTTAATTATACGAAAAACTGACACTGCTTTCCTTCACTGACTCCATAAACGCATCGCACATAAAAAAAAAAAAAAAAAGCCCAAATTTCAAATAAAAATCCCAAAACATTGAAAAAAAAAGTTAAAGCCGTATTTGAAATGCCGGCCCCCCACCCCCATCCCCCCCAAAAAAAAACAAGTTCCCATTCCTGCTTCCTGCTAAGCCTATGAAATTATCCAAAACTTCAAATGAAAGGCGTAAAAAATAAAAAAAAAAAAAACTTCGAATAAAAGCCATAAACTTCAAATGAAAAATCTAGAAACACGCCCCTAGAAGATAAAGAAGATAAAGAAGAAGAAGAAGAAGAAGAAGAAGAAGAAGAAGAAGAAGAAGAAGAAGAAGAAGAAGAAGAAGAAGAAGAAGAAGACGATGAAGAAGACGAAGATGAAGAAGAAGAAAAAGGAATGACAGCACTACCTCAGCCTCTCTCTCTCTCTCTCTCTCTCTCTCTCTCTCTCTCTCTCTCTCTCTCTCTCTCTCTCATCCACCCACCTTCCTTCCTTGCTTCTTTCCTACCCCGCCATAAACAGCAAACCGGTTCAATATGGGAGCTTGGAGGCTTCATAAATAGGGCTTGGGCGAGACAATGAAGGGGAGGAGGGGACCATCGCAGCGAACAAGCTTCTCGTCTTCCTCTGCACACTAAAAAATGCCAACCACATTTTATGGCACAATTTCGCTTTGGTTTTACTACCCGGTCAATGACGGCTCAGCAAATTATCTTCCGGCCTAGTTAGAGAGAGAGAGAGAGAGAGAGAGAGAGAGAGAGAGAGAGAGAGAGAGAGAGAGAGAGAGAGAGAGAGAGAGAGAGAGATTGTAGTGTATGGTGTGGTGTGTGGTAAAGGGAGGTTGTGAGATGGTGTGTGGTGTGGTAAGGGTGTGTGGCATGGTGGATTGGAGGTGTGCGTGGTGTGTGGTGGAGGGAGCCTGTGTGGTTGTGTGGTGTGGTGTGAGGAGAAAGCGGTGTGTTTTCCTGTAGTGTGTGGTGGAGGAAGGAAGGAAAGATGTGGTGGTGTGGTGTGTGGTGCAGAGAAATGTGCAGGTAGTGGTGTGGCTGTGGTGAGTGGTGTAGTGAGAACAATGTACAGGGCGTGCCGAAAATCACTCCTTGAATCGAAATTTTCTCTCAGCAAACTGACAAAAAAAAAAAAAAAAAAAAGATCCGTTCACATATCATAACAAAAAAAACACACACGCACACACACACACACACACACACACACACACAACACAACACAGCACAATAAACACCAGGGCATCTTCACCTCTACTAAACAACACCAGGCCACTACAGACTCACACACACACACACACACACACACACACACACACACACCACCAAACCCATCCCTTAAGTAACAGAAAAGTGGAAAAAAGCACTTATTAGGCAAGAGAGAAACCCGCACCACAGCCCGGCCATTACGCCCATCACGCCCACCCAGCTCATCCTTTCTCCTCCACCCTCACCTCCTTCCCTAATGACTGGCTGTGGTAATTAGGCAATCACTCCTTCACCGCCCACCGCCAGTACAGTGAAGGAAGAAGGGACGAAGGAATGCAGGCAGCGCTGATGAAGGAAGGAGGAGGACCAGGGGGCGTATTAAAATGAAGGAAGGGAAGGAAGACTACTGAACTGTTGGTGTTTAAAAGGAAAAGTGGCGCTGACATCTCTGTGTTTGTGGTGAAGCTGATGTTCTGAGGTGGTGAGAAGGAGAAAAGGTGATTTTGAAAGGAAAAAATCGACTAATGAGTAAGGAAAGTTGTATAGACGTAAAATAAGAAGGATAAGGAAGCAGAGAGAGAGAGAGAGAGAGAGAGAGAGAGAGAGAGAGAGAGAGAGAGAGAGAGAGAGAGAGAGAGAGAGAGAGAAGGAAAAGCAGAGAGGCTGGCTAATCCATCCCGTTAAGACCACCTCTCTCTCACCCAACCACTCCCCCCACCCCTCCCTCTCCCTCTCCCTTTCCCTCTCTATCTCCCGCGAAAAGGAACTTACAGAGCTTTCAAACTTCTGAATCCAGCCTCACAAAATCCTCGTCACGAAACTGGGATTAAAAGTTGCACATTTCCCTAGACAGAGATTATGAGCAGAGGCTTCCGGGCGAGGCGAGGCGGGCACGGGGTGAAGCGGTGAGGCGGGTTCGTCACGTTATCAAGCCAGCCTTTGCCTTCCATGACCTGCACGGAACTCTGACCGCTGCGAGTGTAGTGTGGTACAATACTCCACGCAGGGTCCTCAGAGACTGCACTGTTTAATTACATGTGAGATTGAGGACGCTGGCTCATAACTGTAAATACAAAATACTTAGAAAAAAAATATAGTAATGTTTATCAGGTAGGTGGAGACACGTCGCTGCCCATTATATGAAGCAGGACTGATTGAGGTTATGCTGCACCAGACTGTGCTTCCATGGGGACGAGTGCACTGTTTGGCTGTACGAGGCCGAGAGATTGAGAACGCTGAGAATGCTGGTCAGAAAGTGTAAATACGTAATACTTTAATATATATAAGACCGTAAGAAAATAAGGGAAGCTGCAAGAAACATGATGGAAAATATAGACGCTACAATTTGATGACTACAACCTGATGGCTACAACTTGATGGCTACAACTTGATGGCTACAACTTGATGGCTACAGCTTCAAGTCTTTTTATTATATGTTGATGAATGAATGAATTAAAGAGAGTACATTAATCTTTCCTGAGTCTCCCTTCATTCAGCGGCGGCCTGGGACGAGAAGGACGTGATTATGACGTGATTAACTCAGAGAGAGAGAGAGAGAGAGAGAGAGAGAGAGAGAGAGAGAGAGAGAGAGAGAGAGAGAGAGAGAGAGAGAGAGAGACCTACCTATTTTCAGCATTTTCTCATCTTCCCTCATCTTTACCAGCTAAGAGAGAGAGAGAGAGAGAGAGAGAGAGAGAGAGAGAGAGAGAGAGAGAGAAAGGAAAGACGACTACCCGACTACCTACCCATAATCCCCACGTAATTAAAACCCGTGAAATTACCCTTGACGGTCTGACGTACGACCCGCGACGACCTCGGTGACGCCAGATGCTAATTAACAGCAGTGGAGGCTGTTAGAGGTCGTGGGGGAAGGGGGAGGGGGAAGGGGGAAGAGAGGGTAGGAGTTAGGTCATTAATGGTCGTTCAGTCATTACCATTAACGACTCTTCCCTCGTTAAGATGAGGTCCCGGCACATCACAGCTGGTGGTGGTAGTGATGGTGGTGGTGGTGGTGGTGAGGGTGGTGGTGATAGACAGACTGAGACTGATAGATATATAGATAAAGAGAGATGTAATAGAAGTAGTAGTGGTAGTAGTAGTAGTAGTAGTAGTAGTAGTAGTAGTAGTAGTAGTAGTAGTAGTAGTAACAACAACAACAATAATAATAATAACAATGATAAAATAATAGTAATAATGACATGAGCGGCTCCCCTGTCCATTAACGGTCTCTTTGGTCAAATGATTATTTCAACACACGCCGACTTAGCCTTTAATGGAGCGAGGAGGTGGAGGAGGAGGAGGAGGAGGAAGAATTCACACACATGTATATTTGGCTGACAAATGATAAACAAATAATTCTCTCTCTCTCTCTCTCTCTCTCTCTCTCTCTCTCTCTCTCTCTCTCTCTCTCTCTCTCTCTCTCTCTCTCTCACCCTTGCAATCCCTCATTCCATCACCTCATTCCCTCACAGTCTCCTGCGTCCCCTCACTGTGGCCCTCTCTTCTCCCTCCCTCCCCCTCTCTTATCCCCTCTCACAATCTCTCCCAGGGAAATGTGCCGCCGACTCTCTCCCGCTCTCCCTCGCCATAAATCAGAATATAAGGGTGCTTTCCTGTCATCCTGAGAGAGAGAGAGAGAGAGAGAGAGAGAGAGAGAGAGAGAGAGAGGTGCGTGTGCGTATGTGTGTGTGTATTTCTGCGACACACTAATACTCTCTCTCTCTCTCTCTCTCTCTCTCTCTCTCTCTCTCTCTCTCTCTCTCTCTCTCTCACGGTAGCTTTATTGGGTCATAAATTCCCCGCCACTCCGGGTCTCGAGGCGGCGGTGTAAACATTAGCATCACTGAGCGGGAAGGCAAGCACGGGGTGTCTTACCAGCGAGCCAGGAGTGCGGTGACAGAGAGACAAGGAGGTCAATAGGAGAAGCAACCAGGTGACTATCCCTCCTTCCCTCCCTCCCTCCTTCTGTCCTTCCCTTCGCTACTCATCACCATAAACATTAGCGTTACTGAACACTGATGTAAGCACGAGTGTGGTGGAGAGAGACAGCGACCCTCCCATCCACATATCAGTCCATCCACCCATCCATTTATCCACACATCAATGCATCTACCCATCCACACGACCATTGACTTGCCCATCCATTTACTCACTCATCTATCCACCCAACCAATTATCCCTCACCCATCCACCTGTTCATCCACTCATCCAATCACCCACCCACTTTCACTTACTCCTTCACCCATAGTGTGTGGATGCATATTTGGATGGGTGGATAGAAAGGTGAATCAGCGGATCGATGAGTGGCTGTGTGAGTGGAGGGTATGGGTGATAGGGTGTGTGGATGAGGTGCAGGCGGGTTTGTTGTAGCTGAGTAAATGGATGGATGGATGGGAAAGTGGTTGGGTGGATGAGTATGGATGAGTGAGTAGGTTGGTGAAGGATCAATGACAATGAAGAGATAGGTGGATAAATTAATGAGTGGTTGTGGCTGTGGATGGGTAGGTCAATGTGTAGTGTATGGTAGGGTGGATGGTTGGCAGGTGGATAGCTTGGAGGGTGTGGGTGGGATGATGGCTGGGTCACTGATCAGGGAGGCAAGCACGAGTGTCTACCAGCGAGCCAGGAATGATGTGGCGGAGAGGGAGACAAGGTGGCAAGTGTTGTGTTCTGGCGCTTCACCACGCTGCAAAGTACTCACAAGATGCCACTACCGGTGCATGACCTCCTACTATTAATGATTATGTATTTTCTGTTTTACTTTTAATGAAAAAATATATACATTATGAAGACACTGAGGCCAAGAGGGATGGTAATCTGGTAACTGTCCCTCTCACCTTCCCTCCCTCGCTTCTCTTCGCTTCTCCCCATGAAGCAAACGACTTTTAAGTTTAAACTGCATCTGTGAATCTCAGTGACTGCTGAAGGACTGACGGGACACAGGAACAAGAGGGCGGGTTTCAAGTCCAGTATCAGCCTTAGGTACACGACCAATATGACTAAAGCAGGAGTAATGGTAAAAGGATGCCTGTGACTGCTAAAGAGTGAAGGGACAAGGAGACAAGGGGGCGGGTCTCAGGACCAGTATCAGCCTTGGGTACACCACGACCAATGCGGCTAAAGAAGGAGTAATGGTGAGAATCCTAATGACTACTTGAAGAGTGACAGAAGCAACAACAGGACTGAAGGAACGTCCAGCCAGCCAGCCAGCCAGCCAGTCACCAGCCCCACCAGCCAATCACCCATCTACCCAGCCAGCCAGCCAGCCAGTCACCCAACCAACCAACCAGCCCAACCACCCACCTACCCATCCACCCAGCCAGCCTGTCACCCAACCAACCAACCAGCCAACCAGCCACCTACCCCACCCACTCAGCCAGCCAGCCAGCCAGCCACAAGCACCACGTTCTCCATAATGGTAAATAAATTGGAGCTAAAACTAGTATTAATGATTTCCCTCCATTACAGAACTAATTACAATAATTACGCCTCATACCATAATTTTGGCGGCGTAATACTTTTGACGCCGCTAATTGCCGCCGCCCTAAATGTGGCGTCAAGTTTTACGAACCGCCAACACTGCATTGTGGTGTAGCTGTGGCTGTGATGTGGTGGTGGATGTCATGTGGAGTAGATGTGTGGTGTAGTGTGGTTGTGGTATGGTGTGTTTTGCGTGTGTGTGTAGGGGTGTGGTGTGGTGTGCTGTGGTATGGGTGTGCTATGGGTGTGGCTGTGAGTGTGGTTGTGCTGTGGATGTGCTGTGTAGTGGCAGTGCTGCGGGTGAGGACAAGATAACACACGGCAGACAAATAAACCACAATTACTCCCAGTTCACTTCATCACCACTTGAAATAATGAGTTTATTCACTTATTTATTTACTTATTTTTGCAGCTTAAAACAATCCTCCTTTGCAAAATTAAGCTAGGAGGATTGAATTAAGCACCACATTTCTCTCTCTCTCTCTCTCTCTCTCTCTCTCTCTCTCTCTCTCTCTCTCTCTCTCTCTCTCTCTCTCCACCTTTGTTTGCTAATATTATTCTTTCCTCAGACACTTGCCCCTCCTTTGTGTTCCTCAGTGGTGGTATTCACACTCAACTTAACCTGCCCGAGAGATCAATTTGTCACTGGCGTCAGCTGGGGAGAGACGGCGAGGTGTGGCGTGTACCTGCGGCTAATTGCTCCCAGGTGAAGGCTGCACTGAGGACCATTATTAAGACACTGAATTTGGGAGACTCCATTACCGGGAAGGGAGGGAGGGAGGGAGGGATGGGAGATAGAGAGAGTGTAGAGGGATGAAATGGGAGGGAACACAGGAAGATCAAGTTATAGGAATGAAATGGGAGGGAAAAAGAAGCGAAGGGAAAGGAATGGTGGGCGAGGAAGGAAGGTAAATGATAAAGAGATGAAATGGGAGGAAAAAGAATGA
>NC_087176.1:230000-237500 GCF_035594125.1 Scylla paramamosain
GCGTCTATGCGCCTGACACTCGGACACTCGGAGCTGATGGACCGAGAGAAAATGTCATAGTCCCTGTGTCTCCCTGTGTTGAGCGCATGACTAAGGCGGGGGCGTATTCTGAAGCAACTCTGCATCGCATCTCTGTTACTCTCCAAAGCTCTCTAGTTGAAGTTGCACGGGTTTTTGATGAAGTATTTATGGTTCTAGTGGCAGATTAAAAAGGTTTATATTTTACTAACAGGAAAAATAGGTCTCTAGTTGAAGTTGCAAGGGTTTTTAATGATGTATTTATGGTTCTAGTGGCAGATTAAAAAGGTTTCTTTATTACTAACAGGAAAAATAGTCTCTAATTGAAGTTGCACGGGTTTTTAGTGGTGTTTTTTGTGTTTTTTGTGACATATTAACTAGATTTCTATATTATCAATAGGAGAAACACGCTTGGCAAACTGGCTTATTATGTCTGTGGTCTTGGGGAATAGTCGTGGTAAAGTTACACGTGTTTTCAAGGGGGTTTGGAGGTTCTAATGACAGATTTACTATATTTCTACACTATTAACAGGAGAAACAGTATTAACCCGGCTAATCACCTCTGTGGCCTTGGAAAACAGCCGTGGCGAGAAAGCACCGCGTTTCAGAATATAGGTTTTATAATAAGTTACACGAGTTTTTATTGGTATCATTACGGCTCTAGTGACAGGTTTACTAGATTACTCCATTATCAACGGGAGAAACACGCTTGACAACCCGGCCAATCAACTCTGTGGCCTTGGAAAACAGTCGTGGTGAGAGAGCAAAGCAGCGCCTTTCAGAACAGCGGCCTGTCTTTTGGCTGGCCTTGCTTATGAGTTGCAATAAAGTTTCCGCCTCACGCGTATGGTAAAGGCGGTGCTGTGCTGTGCTGTGCTGTGCTGTGCTGTGTTATGTTGCGTCTCTCCATTACATTACGTACATTTACACTCAAAGCAGGAATTCGCTCGGAAGAGGAAACGCGGAAAAGTATTGTAATGTTATGCTTGTATTACGAGTGAGGTGGTGGTGGTGGTGGTAGTGGTGACTCCCTCTCTCTCTCTCTCTAAACATGTCTGAGTGAAAAATAATCGAGTCATTTCGTGTTTTTTTTTCCTCTCTCTCTCTCTCTCTCTCTCTCTCTCTCTCTCTCTCTCTCTCTCTCTCTCTCTCTCTCTCTCTCAGCAATGCGCGGATGCTTTTGCCTTACATGTCTGACTCTTTTCTTCCCTCCCACTCTCATTCTCCCTCTCCCTCTGCCCCTCTCCCTCCTCTCCCTTCTCGCTGGGTGGGGAGGGAAGGGAGGGGTGCTTTGACAGTTGGAGAATGAATGAATGGAAGGAAGGAAGGAAGATAAAGAGGAGGAGGAGGAGGAGGAGGAGGAGGAGGAGGAGGAGGAGGAGGAGGAGGAGGAGGAGGAGGAGGAGGAAGAGGAGGAGGAGGAGGCCAATAAGTCACCTTCAGTAGATCTCGTTCATATGCAAAAAAATGTAGTTTCTCTCATCTTTCATCATTAATCTAACCCAGCGCCATCTTTCAATTCCCTGGCACGCTTGAATTAACCACACAATTCTATAACGATTGAATAAATGTAGTAAATTTTTAACTACAGAACCTGGTAATGACAACGCTAGGGAAAAAAAGGTAAATAAATAAATGAAATAGATAAGGAAATAAATGAATAAGTCAATAAAGAAAAAAATGAAATAAAAAAGTCTTGGTTAAATACACGATCTACAACACAATAAGGAAAAATAATCAGCTATTTGAAGTATTGTCCTTAATTTCTTAACATATATCCTCCCTTTTTTTTATAGAACAAAACCTGAACACACGAAAAACACAAGAAAAAAAGGTGAGATACGTGTTTCTGCGCATCATTGTTCTCGTTTCCTCTGCAACTACATGAAGAACACAGAAAAAATAAGATGGACATTTTTACACATTACCTTCTTCACAATCCTCGTTTCTTTCTTAATAAAACAAAACCAGACGCAAGAAAGGCACCCCAGAATAAATAAAATACGTCGTTCTCTTTATTTTTTCCTTTCTTCCGTTACAATCCTCTTCTCTTTCTTCGTCCCTTTCTTAATAAAACAAAACCAAAACACACGCGGGAATCTCAACTTTTCTTCCTATTATTTCCCAGACATTCGCACGTTTATTTATTTTTCCCCTCGCCTCCTCACATTTTTCCCCTCGTCTTCTTCTCATGTGTCGCCTGCAGATGTCGCCTTTAGATTAAGAATTTCTCCCATACACATCCTCTCCCCTCATCATCGATCTTTCTCCCCTTAACACGTCACAGTCCTCCTCTCCCCTCGTCCCTTCCTTCCTTTTCCTTCGCCCTCCCATCTCTCTCTCCCTCTCCCTCTCCCGCCCCCTCCCCCTCTCTCTCCCGCCCTCTTCCCCCCTCTCTCTCATGTCCCTCTCTCCCCCCTTATCCTTCAAATTCACGTACACCCTTCATGTTTCCGGTTTTCTCTCTCTCTCTCTCTCTCTCTCTCTCTCTCTCTCTCTCTCTCTCTCTCTCTCTCTCTCTCTCAGTAGCCCAGCATCACTTTGTACCCTCTCTCTCTCTCTCTCTCTCCTTCCTTTTATTGCTTTGTTTATCTAATACGCGGTTCACATTTATGGTTTTGTTTACTTAATTTGAAGGATGCCACGGGTCGGCGGCCGCCAGGTGCGCTCCTGGACTCCGCTACCTGCGTGACCTGACCCTGACCTGACCTGCTGCCCTGCTGACCTGCTGCCTCCCTGCCTGACCCTGGTAATTGATTCTGACTGATAAGGCGAGGACGGAGGCGTGAAACGTTTGGTGGGCGGCGGGTATGGAGGGAGTGGTGGAGAGAGAGAGAGAGAGAGAGAGAGAGAGAGAGAGAGAGAGAGAGAGAGAGAGAGAGAGAGAGAGAGAGAGAGAGAGAGAGAGAGAGAGAAAGAAACTCCCTCGCATTCTTCAACCAAAACAAGAAAAGTAAGAAAAAATGAAAACTCGAGAACAAAAACAAAACCTTGAATAACAAAATTTCTTCACACGAACATTTTCCCTCGATTAACAAAACCAGTCCCAGTAGAGTCACTCATTTATTTATTATTTATTTATTCATTCACCTGCTTTTCTTTAGTTCCCCCAAATAGTTAACTCAACCCATCAGTGACTCATCCTGTCTACTGGCCAGCGGCGTTGAAGAAATTACGTAGAGGCAGCGAACGTAGCAAAACTGGTGAGCCTGGGTCGTTGTCCTTCATACAGCAGCTGTAGTGTAGTAGTAGTAGTAGTAGTAGTAGTAGTAGTAGTAGTAGTAGCTGCCGTAGTAATAGCAGTAGATATTGATAGTAGAGAACCACGAATATGTCCGGTTATCCACAATAATAATGGCGGTGGAGGAATGTGCCCACCACTGGATTCTGTCTACGACTCCACCGCCACGAGCCCCTTTTTCTCGTTCTTGGTGGACCCAGTATGCAATTGTCTCGTACTGTACATCAACTTCACCGATGCAGCTCCGAGTCTAGCAGACCCTCATCGACGCAGCTCTGATACCAACAACCCCCACTACCATACATGCTCATTGAACTAATCATACAAACTATAGATTCCTGTAAAAAATATTTCCCACGAAACCATTATTTATCATCTATTTATCCATTTATTTACTGATTTATTTCCCTTCCAGCCTCATAAGAAAGCGATCATTTATATGTCATCTAACTATTTACTTATTTGCCTTCCTCCCAGTTTCGGAAGAGAGCAAAGAGCAAAACAGTGTCTAGGAGAGTGACACAAATCTTAATTGACGAACATCCCTTGGACACTGCGGGGAGGGAAAGAAGGAGAGAGGGAGAGACAGAGGAAGAGAGGGAGAGAAGGAGGGAAGGAGGGAGGGGGAAAAGGCGCTGATAGGCAGATAACACGGGGAGGGAGATAAGCGAGGCGTCTTGGCCCGGCTCGTCAAGGCGGCCATCGGAACTTTAATTGGCGGCACCAGAGTCCCCGGCCAAGGAAGCCATCTGTGTCATCTCTCCTCCTCCTCCTCCTCCTCCTCCTCCTCCTCCTCTTCTATTTTTTTTTATCTTCCTTCTTATTATCATTCTTTTCGTTATTGTTTTTTTCTTATTCTCGCTGTCCAGGTATCATTCTCTCTCTCTCTCTCTCTCTCTCTCTCTCTCTCTCTCTCTCTCTCTCTCTCTCTCTCTCTCTCTCTCGTCCCATTCTTGACCACCTCCCCCACCACCACCACCACCACCATCACTAACACTGCTACACCATTCACCCATTTCGTAGGCTCATCAGGGAGGCCTATGCAGACAAAATTTGGAATGCACTTGAACCTAACAGCGTGTTGCTAATTGGTGGAAACTGCTCAGCGCGGAGGAAGCTGATTGGCTGAGGAAGAATTTGACGGTTTTATTGAATGTTTATTCTATTTTATTATTTTTTCACTAGTACTTAGTGTGTGTGTGTGTGTGTGTGTGTGTGTGTGTGTGTGTGTGTGTGTGTGTGTGTGTGTGTGTGTGTGTGTGTGTGTGTGTGTGTGTGTGTGTGTGTGTGTGTGTGTACTGTTACTATTACAACTACCACCACCACCACCACTGTAACCACCACCATCACTACTTCTCTACTACTACTACTACTACTACTACCACAACTAATATTACTAAAAACTATTACTACTACTACTACTACTACTACTATTACTACTACTATTACTACACAGTGAGAGAGAGAGAGAGAGAGAGAGAGAGAGAGAGAGAGAGAGAGAGAGAGAGAGAGAGAGAGAGAGAGAGAGCACTCATACACCCTCCGGTTAAAATTTGAATAATTACCGAAGTTAGTGATGTATTTTCTCCTAATCTCCATTTTCTTTACCGTTTTATTCGATTACTTCCACCTCGTCTATGGAGGAGGAGGAGGAGGAGGAGGAGGAGGAGGAGGAGGAGGAGGAGGAGGAGGAGGAGGAGGAGGGAGGAATATAGGGAAAAAGGAGAAGAAAGGGAAACAGGAGCGGAAAACGAAATGGGAGAGGAGGTGAAGGGAGAAAAGGAAAGCAGGCGGAAGGGGGTAGGAGGAGGAGGTGGTGGTGGTGGTGGTGGTGGTAGTGAAGGAGGAGGAGGAGGGAGGGAGGGAGGGAGGGAGGGAGGGAGGGAGGGAGGAAGAAGATCTGTGGATGATGTGTTATGAGAGAGAGAGAGAGAGAGAGAGAGAGAGAGAGAGAGAGAGAGAGAGAGAGAGAGAGAGAGAGAGAGAGAGAGAGAGAGAGAGAGAGAGAGAGAGAGAGAGAGAGAGAGAGAGAGAGAGAGAGAGAGAGAGAGAGAGAGAGAGAGAGAGAGAGAGAGTATTCGATATAAATCACCGAGAAACATTACCTGTATGAAGTCTATTCAAACCTACCACAATCCAATCGCCCACCACAATTCACCTATACGAACAACAAACATTACCTGTGTCTCTTCTATTCAATTTACCTGCATTTAATCCTACACAGGTGAGCTCCTACCACAATTCACCTGTACGGGAGCCACCACCACCACCACCACCACCACCACCACCACCACCTTTGTCAGCCCATTTCACCCTCCTGCCCACACACACACACACACACACACACACACACACACACACACACACACACACACACACACACACAACCAACATTACAGGGTGACAAACAGTAGCTAACACCATTCAGCCTAGTATTTTATCCCACCACCACCACCACAACCACCACAACAACCATTACAAAGCCGCGGGTCGTCCTCACTTGACCTTTGATCTTTGTGTTTGTGACCTCCCTGAACTGTTCTGACCTGCTTTGACCTCTGTACATATCAGGTCAAAGTCTCGCCGTTAAATCTTTTCCTCCCATCTTACCATTATCGCAGATCTAGAGAGAGAGAGAGAGAGAGAGAGAGAGAGAGAGAGAGAGAGAGAGAGAGAGAGAGAGAGAGAGAGAGAGAGAGACCATTAAACTATATGTGTGAATAAGAAAAAACTCTCTCTCTCTCTCTCTCTCTCTCTCTCTCTCTCTCTCTCTCTCTCTCTCTCTCTCTCTCTCTCTCTCTCTCTAAGCACCATATGGTCTCAAGAGTCACATAATTACGTACAGAATTACCTATCTACGTATCATAACGAGAAATAATTACAATACTAATAGAGAAACACGATTTCAGAATAGGCAACAGAATTTCAATGATCGTATTTGAATCACGTGAGGAGAATTCGTCCCCTTTTACCAATGAGAGAGAGAGAGAGAGAGAGAGAGAGAGAGAGAGAGAGAGAGAGAGAGAGAGAGAGAGAGAGAGAGAGAGAGAGAGAGAGAGAGAGAGAGAGAGAGAGAGAGAAACTGAAATCCCTTTACCGATTATAATGAGAGATAGAGAGAAAGACACACACACACACACACACACACACACACACACACACACACACACACACACACACACAGTCAGTGAGAGACAAACACAGACACAGACATAAAAAAAGAGAGAACTGAAATCCCTCTACCAATAACAAAAGACACACAGACAGACAGACAGATAGAAAAAAAAAATATTTGTCAAGCACGAATCGAAAAAAACAAGCCAGGCCTTCCATAATAACTGCATTAATCCCACTAATAACTCCAGCGGTAATTACACTTGCGCCAGGGATAATTACATCGAGGCTAATGAAGGGCGCTGTTAAAAAGGGGCGGGCTGTTACCAAACCATCCACCTGAAAAGCCATCCACCCTACCATCCACTGGGCACTGATCCATCCGTCACAACCACAACCACCCACTAATCCATCCGCCCATCCATCCATCCATCCTGGCCAGCTGACGCCCCTTGATGCCTACAGAGCCGTAGTGAGACGAGGACTCAAGGTAAACTGTTTGCTGCCTTGTTTACATCTTGATATGTTTTCGTTACAATTTGACTTCTGATCTAAAACTTTTGATTGGCGCAAAGTTAGTATTGTTCAGTGCCTCAAAAACTCAATTTCTTCATCCATCAACTAAAAACAATCTTCCAGACAACCATTACCTCTTCTTTAGTGACACTCAACTGTTCCACCTCTCTTCCACACTGAACATCCTCGGTTTGTCTTTTGCTTATTCTAAAAACTGGAAACTTCTCATCTCATTTCTTGCTAAAACACCTTCTGTGACGTTAGGCGTTCTGAGTCGTCTCCGCCAGTTTTTCTCCCCCGCCAGCTGCTAATTCTGTACAGGGGCCTTATCATAAAAAAACATAAGGAACTTAAGAAAATAAAGGAAGCTGCAAGAAGCCATCAGGCCTACACGTGGCAGTCCCTGTATAATTATTCAGTTTTATTTGTTTATCAATTTATTTATTATGCATTGAATTTCTTGCTACAAATTTAAAATGATAGAAAACTACGATAATTTTATTTTCATCCATCTCTCTGCCGACTCACAATTACCCACCCACCCACATCAGCTAGCACACCCATCCAGCCACCCACTCAACCACGTCCACCCATCCATCTACCGTACAATA
>NC_087176.1:242500-245000 GCF_035594125.1 Scylla paramamosain
ACACACCTTGTTTGCCATAAATAGATGCAAACTCACGCTGATATTATTAAAAAGGAGAAAACTATGATATAAATGTTAATGAGTTCCGAGGATGACGGTGGCATGCGTAAAATTGGCGGCTAATTTGAAAAGATGATGCCGTCGCGTTGGATGGCACGCGGCGGTCACCAGCTGAGGAACATCACTGATAATAACAACAACAACAACAACAACAACAACAACAACAACAACAACAACAACAACAACAAACAACAAACAACACCAACTGAAAGAAGACGTGCTTATAGAGAAAAAAGAATACGAAAAAAAAAAGAGAAGAACAGCAAGAAAAAATATTAGCAGAACAAAACAAATGCATTAAGTAAACTGACCCCCCCCCTCTCTCTCTCTCTCTCTCTCTCTCTCTCTCTCTCTCTCTCTCTCTCTCTCTCTCTCTCTCTGATTTAATCTCTTATATACTACAAACACACACTTCCATTCAATCTTTTCACTGGATTATTCATTCCTCTCAGAAGGTTACCCTCTTTCACCGGGCCGTCGCCGCCTCATTCACGGCCACACACACGTTAAATCCACATAAAAACACCCTCTCCTTTCAAGACTCAGCCTCGCCTTGTTGTCGCCTTTCTCACCAACCGGGGGTAAAGTTGACGAGTTATTATTGAGATGAAATGTGGCTCCCTTCCTTTTCTTTCTTTCTTTCTTTCTCTCTCACATAAACACACACATATACTGCTCTCTCTCTCTCTCTCTCTCTCACACACACACACACACACACTATCATATTATCATCTTCCCTTTATTCAGAAATGCCTTGGGTTTTCTGGAGTGTTTTAAAATGTTAAGAGGCAATTAAATGTCGTTCTCTTTCTCTCTTACACACACTATCATCACTATCTTGCCTTTCCTTTATTCATAGATGCCTTGGGTTTTGAGAAGGAGTGTTTTCAAAAAATAAAAAATAATCACTTGTGTTTTCATGGGTCATTTTATATTGATGGTGCAGAACCTCTCATTAATCTTTCACTGGAATAATGGAGACTCCCTTGTAAACACCAATGACTTCCACGAGCTTCGAGACAAGACGCTGAAATCTTTAAGAACACTGTGTCATTTCATTGTCCTTCACGCCTCTTCCCTTTCACACCTCCCATCTCTCACAATCTTCTCTCTCTCGCTTTCTCCCACCCACTCAACCCATCACCCCACAACTATTACCAAATATGTCTTTTCCCCCCCCACCCCCTCTCTCTCTTTCTCTCTCTCTCTCTCTTAGTCATGTCACTTATCCACCCCCCACCCACACACACACACGGTTAAATTAGGTTAATTTAGGTTACATTAGGTTAGGTTAGGTTAGGTTAAGTTGGATTAGTTTAAGTTAGGTTGGGCTAGCTTAGGTTAGGTTAGCTCAGGTCAGGTTAGCCCAGCCCGCCCACACACCCGCACCACACCACTATCCCCCCCACCCCCACGTCTACACCTGGCCGACATTTGCATATTAATTAAGATCCCACACGATACACCTTTATCTTATTATTTGCTCGTCCAGGTAACCCCCCTCCCCCTTCCTCTCCCCGCCCCATCCCCTTCTCCCTCCACATTCTTCCAGTTGACCTCCTAATGGGTTCACCTACACCCCCTTCCCACCATTATCACGCCCATACTTCCATTATCAGTGTCATGGCGCCATTATTATCACTCAATGGGGATGATGTGTTTGGTGGTGGTGGTGGTGGTGGTGGTGGTGGTGACGGCGTGCGTGTGTGTGTGTGTGTGTGTGTGTGTTGGTTTGGAAATGTTAAAAGACCTGTAGAACTCTCTCTCTCTCTCTCTCTCTCTCTCTCTCTCTCTCTCTCTCTCTCTCTCTCTCTCTCTCTCTCTTTCTCAGCCTCCCCACATCAGCAGTGTGAGATAAAGCATTAAATTCACCTTCCCTTGCTGAGAGATGCGCGGTAATCAGTTAACAAGGAGCATCGTGTCCTTCAGCTGGCCGGCGCCTCTGTTACAACCACCTCTTGCTTTATTCCATTGTTGTCTTTATTGTTGTTCCTCTATCAATGTTTTATCGTCAATATTCCTTAAGTGTCCTTCTCTCCTTTATTTTGCTATTATGTCCCTCCATTTCCCTTTTATTCTTATTTATCTATTTATTTATTTATTTATTCATTATTGTTTATTTTATTTTTTTCATCGTTATTTTATTTTCATTATTCTTATTTTTTTCCCTTTTTCTTTTATTCTTCACGTCACTATGATTTTTGTTAAGTTCTACATCAATATTTTTCCTTTATTACTTTTCATTCTTCTTCCTTCCTTCCTTCTGTGTCCCTAAAAGCACCATTTTCTCACCCCTATTTCACCCTGTCTTTCCCTGCCTCCCTCTACCTCTTTTCTACCCCACCCCACCTCTCATCCACGTCTTGCTGCCTTTCCTCGTCTCCCCTGTCTCTCCCCTGCTTACTGTCTCCTATCTCTCCCTGTCTCTATCCTGCCTCTC
>NC_087176.1:257500-260000 GCF_035594125.1 Scylla paramamosain
AGATTCCTTTACTATATATACAGTCATTAATGATCAAAATAACAAAGTCAGAACAAAGACATCATAGTTATTGTTTTATTTCATTTTTCATTTATTACATCATTTAAAGTTTCCCTTGTAACGAGAAGTAGTAGTAGTAGTAGTAGTAGTAGTAGTAGTAGTAGTAGTAGTAGTAGTAGCAACAACAACAACAACAACAACAATTAATAATATATATAAAAAAAACATTTCTTCACACTCCACAAGAAAAAAAATATATAGAATAATTATCCTCCTATTTTTTTTCTTTTTTTTTCCAAGATACGAAAAAAAAGAAAAAAATAATTCAGGTGAAAATTGCAGAGAAAAAAGGCAAGTGTGCTCTTCACACCTGCAACTTTCTTACTAATTATCGTATCTTACCTGAACCGCCCGGGAGAGAGGGAGAGGGACAGGGAGAGAGAGGGAGAGGGAGAGAGGGAGAAGGGAAAGGTGAGAGGGTATGTAGGAGAGAAGGAATGGAGACAAGGAGAGAAAGAATAGAGTTGGAGGGATGGAGAGAGAGAGAGAGAGAGAGAGAGAGTAAAAGGAGGAAAGTTGGAGAGAGAGACAAGGAAAAGTGAGGGAAACTGAGGAGAAAGGAAGGGAAAGAAGGAGGGAGATGGAAGGAAAGGAAAGCGGCAGGGAAAGAAAGGAGAAAATGAAGAAGGAATTAAAGTGAAAGTAGGAATAACAAAAGCTAGAGAAAAACAAAGAAGAGGGGAAACAAACAGAACTAGGAAAAAGGGAAAGAAAAGACGAGGGGCAGAAGAAGGAAAAGATATACACGGGAGGAAAGGAGGGAGGGAAGGAAACTGAGGAAGGAAATGAGAAAGGGGAACTAGAAACACACAGATACCGAGAGGAGAACGTGAGGGGAAACACATGGAGGGAGGGAGGGAGGGAAGGAGGGAGGGAGGGATGGGAGGGGGGAGGAATTACACGAGTAGAAGAAAGGGAGAATGAGAGGAATGTGGATTTATGAGACACGGAACGGGGCAGTGATGGCGTCAAGGAGAGAGAGAGAGAGAGAGAGAGAGAGAGAGAGAGAGAGAGAGAGAGAGAGAGAGAGAGAGAGAGAGAGAGAGAGAGAGAGAGAGAGAGAGAGAGAGAGAGAGAGAGAGAGAGAGAGAGAATGTATGTAAACAGAAAGGAAAAGGGAAGAAACAGGAGAAAAATAAAAAAAGAAGAAAAGAGTAAAAAAATAGGAAAAAATTAGGAAAATTACGAATGAGAGAAAAAAACGAGAATAAAGGAGGACAGAAAGAGAGAAAAGTGAGAATAGGGGAGAAGATAAATAAACTGAAAGAAAGAGATAGAGAGAAAGACAGAGAAAAGAGAGAATAAAGAAACGGAAAACATAAGATAAGTACGAGAGAGAGAGAGAGAGAGAGAGAGAGAGAGAGAGAGAGAGAGAGAGAGAGAGAGAGAGAGAGAGAGAGAGAGAGAGAGAGAGAGAGAGAGAGAGAGGGGCACCATAACTCGGGCAGAAAGAGAAGGAAGTAGTTTGCAATATTTTTCATTCTTTTGTAAACTTTTTCCATCGATTATTCACAGTCAGATATTTCTCGTGTGAATGGTGGTGGTGGTGGTGGTAGTAGTAGTAGTAGTAGTTGTAGTAGTAGTAGCTGCAGTCGATGATGATAGCGCTAATGGTTGTGGTAGCAGTAACGTCCCTCCTCCTCCTCCTCCTCCTCCTCCTCCTCCTCCTCCTCCTCCTCTTCCTCCCAGGACAACACAGAACCGGTCCCGAATTTTTACAAGATTTTATGCAAATAGGGAGGGGGACTTTTTCCCTTTGATTGAATAAAGGGAGGAGGAGGAGGATGAGGAGGAGGAGGAGATGGAGGAGGAAGAGGAGGAGGAGGAGGAGGAGGAGGAAGATGATGATAGAGACGTAATTTAACAGTGTAAAAAAAATGTAGTAGTAGTAGTAGTAGTAATAGTAGTAGTAGTAGCTATGCAATCATCACCATCACCACTACTACTACTACCACCACCACCACCAGCAGCCTCTAAAATATTCGTTCTTCCTTTCAGTTCCCTTGTGTTTCCGTTCCCTTCACCCCCAGCCTCATCTGCCCCTCACCTGCCTGCCTCCCCTCACCACCACCACCACCACCACCACCACCACCACGCCTGCAGCCTGCACACCTGCCCTTTTAACACCTGTATGGAAGCGAAGTGCACAATACACAGGTAAACTTTCCCTGAACCGCGTGTGTAAATTTATATCGAGAAAAAATTGAGAGAAAAAATAAGAGGGAGAAGTGGGGGGATGTTTTGCTCTCTCTCTCTCTCTCTCTCTCTCTCTCACCAGCCGGCCATCTGCATACGCCCACCAAACAGGAAGAAAAATACAAAGTGACAAAAGTATGTATGTATATTTTGGTTTGGAGTGAAATTCAAAACTGGAATCTAAAAGTGAAATTCCGGACCTCGTGGTTGTATTATTTTCCTTCTCTCTCTCTCTCTCTCTCTC
>NC_087176.1:262500-267500 GCF_035594125.1 Scylla paramamosain
ATACATTCACCTTGCGTCTCTTTACGTCACCATTAACACCGGAGAGACAATTAGGACACTGTCACTGCAGGAGGAGGAGGAGGAGGAGGAGGAGGAGGAGGAGGAGGAGGAGGAGGAGGAGGAGGAGGCAATGGAGCAACAGACGCCACGACCACCGATAATACTCGATGCCAATTGTCAAGCATGAGAGTGGAAGAGCGGGAGAGAGGGAGAGGGAGAGTGAGAGGGAGAAGGAGAGGGGGAGTGAGATGAAATGAGGGAATAAGAGACAGTGTGAGAGCGAGTGGGAGGAAGTGAGACAGGTGAGAAGGAATAAGAGAGAGTGAAAGAGGGAGAGTGAGACGGGTAGAGAGGTGAGAAGGACTGGGAGAGGGAGTGAGAAGGGGAGTGAGAGGGAGAGGAAGTGGGAGAGGAAGCAAGAGCGGGTGTGAGAGAGTGGGAGAGTGAGAGTGGGAGAGGCAAAGACTGAGTGAGTGTTATGCTTTCCTTGCCAGAATGAGGGAAACTGTGTCACCCATGGAATTGTCTGCTGAGAGAGAGAGAGAGAGAGAGAGAGAGAGAGAGAGAGAGAGAGAGAGAGAGAGAGAGAGAGAGAGAGAGAGAGAGAGAGAAGCAAGGAGTGTGACTGTGATGCTCCCTTTGCTAGAGAGAGAGAGAGAGAGAGAGAGAGAGAGAGAGAGAGAGAGAGAGAGAGAGAGAGAGAGAGAGAGAGAGAGAGAATGAAAGGGTCAGAATGGAAGCGCTGGGAGAAGAGGCGAGAGAGAGAGAGAGAGAGAGAGAGAGAGAGAGAGAGAGAGAGAGAGAGAGAGAGAGAGAGAGAGAGAGAGAGAGAGAGAGAGAGAGAGAGAGAGGGAGGGAGGGAGGGGAGGGAAAACATGGAGGCAAAAAAAGAAAAAAAAGAAAAAAAAAGATAGTATGGAAGAAAAGGAGGGAAGTAGGCGGCTGAGTATGCTGTAAGTAGGTAGTATATAGGCAAATGGGAGAGGAGAGAGGGAGAGGGAGGGAGAGAGAGAGAGGGAGAGTGGGGGGAGAGCAAGAGAGAGAGAGAGAGAGAGAGGGAAGGGTGGAAGGATGTGAGAAAGGAGGGTGGAAGGAACGCCGTTAAACGTGAGGGAGGAAGGCTTTTAGGAGTGGAGGGAAGGAGGGAGAGGAGGGAATGAGGGAGGGAGAGGGAAGCGTCGTGGTGGCCGTCATGAAAGAGACAGTGAGAGGGAGAGTAAGGAAGACAGATGGAGGGCGAGAGAGAGAGCGGGACTGTGGGAGAGGAAAGGGAGAGAGGGAGAGGAGAGGGAGAGAAGGAAATTATAATGAAACTGAATTTGAGGAGGAAAAAAATCATTTGAGAGAGAAAAGGAGAAAGTAATGAGAAAATAAATGAAAAAAGTAATTGAATAGTACAAATAAATAAATGAATAAGCAAATGTAAAGGATAATCTGAAAAAAAAATAAATAAATACGGTAAATAAATAATTGATCAGATAAATTAATAAGATAAAAGGAAAAAAAAACGGAAAGGAAGTAAGAGAAAGAGGGAAAAAAAAAAAGGAAAGACTGTTGCTTGTATTGAGTGAAATTTCTTGAAGGGAAAAAAACTAAGGAAAAAAAGGAAAAAAAAGGAAAAAAAGAGGAAAAGTGAAAAACCAAAGAGAAAGGAAAACTTAGAAAAGAAGGAAATGGAGAACTGTTGTTTGTATTGAGGGAAAAAAAAAGTGCAAAGGAAGAGAAGGAAAGGGAACAGGAAAACAGGGAGTGGAAACTTGAAGAAAAAAAACGAAAAGGTAGGAAAGAGACTATTGATTGAATTTACTAAGGAAAAAAAGGACAATTAAATGGAAAGTAAGGGAAAAACAAGGAAAGGGGGAGGGAGAAATGGAGGAAGAAAAAGGAAAACGAAAACGGACGAAATGGAGGAAAGGAAGGAAAATGGTGAGGGGAAAGAAGAGGAAAAAGTACAATTATAAGGCTAATAAAGAAAGACAAAGAAGGAAAGAGAAAAAGGGAGGAGGAAAATGGGAAACGAAAAGGAAGGAAAGGGAGGAAAAGCGAGGAAAAGTGAGGAAATAGAGAAGTGTTGTTAGTGTTGCATTTCCAAAGTTTCCCTACAGATTGGGATGGCGCGGCGAAGTGTTTCAGACAGACAGACGGACAGACAGACAGACAGACGGGGGGAAAAAAGGAAAAAAAAATAGAAACTAGTGAATTGGAAACCAGTTGGGTGAGTGTTACTGGGAGAGTCGCTGATTGGTGGGGGGAGGGCAGTGGGGGGGAGTGAGTGAGAATGGTAGTAGTAGTAGTAGTAGTAGTAGTAGTAGTAGTAGTAGTAGTAGTAGTAGTATTTTACCCATGAAATAGATAATTGTAGTAGTAGTAGTAGTAGTAGTAGTGGCAATGGTAGTAGTAGTAGTAGTAGTAGTAGTAGTAGTAGTAGTAGTAGTGGTAGCGGTAGTAGTAGTAGTTTACCGTAAATCACAAAAACTATACTTGTCATACGACCAACCATTACTGAGAGAGAGAGAGAGAGAGAGAGAGAGAGAGAGAGAGAGAGAGAGAGAGAGAGAGAGAGAGAGAGAGAGAGAGAGAGAGAAACGAATACAAAAGCAGGATGGACAGAAGGAAGGAGAGATGAAACGGTGGAGGGAAAGAGGGGACATATCACCCATTTGGAGGAAAAATAAGGGCGGGAGGGGAGGGAGAAATGAGGGATGGGAGGAAATGATCATGTAATTACTCACATCATCGTTAACGAGTGGTAGTTATGCGTGGTGGTGGTGGTGGTGGTGGTGGTGGAATTTGGGATGAAAAAATCTTTCTCTCTCTCTCTCTCTCTCTCTCTCTCTCTCTCTCTCTCTCTCTCTCTCTCTCTCTCTCTCTCTCTCAAGTAAGCAAAGGAACATACAGAACACGAAAGAGGTCTGAGATATGCAGGACCCCATTACTCTCTCTCTCTCTCTCTCTCTCTCTCTCTCTCTCTCTCTCTCTCTCTCTCTCTCTCTCTCCTGCTGAATATGTTAATCTGGCCTAATCCTGCCCGCGTCAGCCTCGCCCTCAGGCCCCCAGAGTCTGTGTTTAGACGAGATGTACCGAGGCACGCTGATATTCTTTCTTTGTGTACACCTCCCCCCCCTCTCTCTCTCTCTCTCTCTCTCTCTCTCTCTCTGGTCGGTGTGTCGTGGTTGTGTTGTGTTGAGTGTGCAAGTGGGTGGTTCTCTCTCTCTCTCTCTCTCTCTCTCTCTCTCTCTCTCTCTCTCTCTCTCTCTCTCTCTCTCTCTCTCTCTCTCTCATCTATATTTTATCTATGCATCTTTCATCTTATCTATTCATCTACCTTTTATTTCGTCTATTTATCTACCTATTATTTCATGTATTCACCTGTGTATCATTTTATCTACTTGTCCATTCTTTTATCTATCCATCCGTCTATTATCTTATCACTCCTTTATTTTTTCACCTCTCGATCTATTATTTCATCTCTTAATCCACCAATCATTTCACTTATTAATCCACCAATCATTTCACTTATTAATCCACCAATCATTTCATCTATTTATTTGCCTATTGTCTCTCTCCGCCTCTCAGGGTCCGCGCGTCCAGGGAGGGAAGGAAATAGGCAGCCAGGTAATGTATGCGACACTCTCTTTTTATGAGTGTTTTCTTCGTACCAGGACGACGAGAGAGAGAGAGAGAGAGAGAGAGAGAGAGAGAGAGAGAGAGAGAGAGAGAGAGAGAGAGAGAGAGAGAGAGAGAGAGAGAGAGAGAGAGAAAAAAAATGTTTATCGATGCTACTGATGGCGGAGAGGAATAAAAACATCGGAGGAGGAGGAGGAGGAGGAGGAGGAGGAGGAGGAGGAGGAGGAGGAGGAGGAGGAGGACTGGAAATAGACGCGGAGGAGGACACGGACAGAACAGTATTATTTCTAGAAAAAAAAAAAAAAAAACTCAAGTAATACTAAATTTACCAGAGAGAGAGAGAGAGAGAGAGAGAGAGAGAGAGAGAGAGAGAGAGAGAGAGAGAGAGAGAGAGAGAGAGAGAGATAATTAAGGGACACACAGGTGATTAACTCCTTCAGGTGAACAAGGCACAGATAAAGGGCAAGATAATGTCACCTTCTCCTCTTCCTCCTCCTCCTCCTCCTCTTCCTCCTCCTCCAAGAGTGAGCGCGGAATCAAACAAAACGCAGGCCAATTAGCGCCATTCCTACCTGGGCGTGATTGCATTAATAACTCGTAATGGCCGCCGTTCATTTGTTATTCATGAAAGAGATTGATTCGCGATCAGGACAGATGTGGCAAGGACAGGTGTGCGAGGGACGGGTGTGAGAGGAACAGGTGTGAGAGGGACAGGTGTGAGAGGGACAGGTGTGCGCCGCTATCACTAATTACTTCGCGCTGATTCGTTGATTTGCTCCTTAGCGCGCCATCGGGTAGGGGTGAGGCCGGCCTGCGCGTGTGGCTGTTAGTGCAGGCTGTGATGTGACTTGACCTGCTCCTATGGCCTGCAATGATGGCCTGGCCTCGTGTCTATGCAGTAACGAAAGGTAAGGTAAGACTGACGGGCGGCCTGCAAAGATACGGCAATCAGAACAGGTTGTAACATTACTTAACCTGCACTTCTCACCTACTCTAATGACCTGCCTTCTTTCGAGAGCTGAAAGGCGGCCTGCAGAGGAACTAAGGCTCCACGACTGCAGGCCACGCCACTACTGCAGGCCACCTGGACGACCATCGCGGCCTGCACGACCTGCTTGGGGCAAGGAAGGACGCTCAGCCAAGGTCGAGTGATGTCTCCCGTGACCCCCTCTCTCTCTCTCTCTCTCTCTCTCTCTCTCTCTCTCTCTCTCTCTCTCTCTCTCTCTCTTGTTAATGTGTCGTAGTAGTAACGTATGTATGTATGTGTGTGTGTGTGTGTGTGTGTGTGTGTGTGTGTGTGTGTGTGTGTGTGTGTGTGTGTGTGTGTGTTTTCTCCACTGGACGATGGTGATGGGTTGGGTGTGGGTGTTGGA
>NC_087176.1:280000-282500 GCF_035594125.1 Scylla paramamosain
TCTTCCTTCCATGTTCTCTTTCCTTTTTCCTCTTTCCTCTTCCTCCCTCCCGCCTACAGGTTTGCCCTTTTCCACTTCCCTCTTTTCCCCTTCTACTCCTCTTTCTTTCCTCTTCTCTCCTTGAAAACAACTCTTCATTTCGATCATTTTTCCATTTTTTCTCTTTCCCTCTCTTCATTTGTTTGTATTTTCCTTATTTATCTCGTATTTTCCCCTTTTCTTTTTTCTATTTCCTTTCTTCTCCCTTAACAACTCCATTTCCATCTTCCTTCTATATCCTTCTCTTTCCTTTCTCCTCTTTCCCCTCCCTCCTACAGGTTTCCCCTTTCTACGCTCCCCTCTTTTCTCCTCCTCCTCCCCCGGGCGTCACCCAACACCCAGGCCGCGGGGGACCTTGTTACGGGCCGAGACGGATGCCCTGAGGGAAACCTGTGGGGGGAGGGGGTGGAGAAGGTCGAAGAGGGCAGAGAGAGGGGAAAAAATAGCAGTGTGAGGAAATTTACTCCCCATCAAAGGTTTACACGCTACATGAAAGAGCCTCGTGTGTGTGTGTGTGTGTGTGTGTGTGTGTGTGTGTGTGTGTGTGTGTGTGTGTGTGTGTGTGTGTGTGTGTGTGTGTGT
Organism: Scylla paramamosain; assembly: GCF_035594125.1. NCBI lineage: Eukaryota > Metazoa > Arthropoda > Malacostraca > Decapoda > Portunidae > Scylla > Scylla paramamosain. The sequence goes on from NC_087176.1 coordinate 280,622, forward strand.
GTGTGTGTGTGTGTGTGTGTGTGTGTGTGTGTGTGTGTGTGTGTGTGTGTGTGTGTGTGTACATTAATGTGATACACCACATACCCCCTCACCTAACTATGTGTCAACACCTGACTGGCCGACACTGATTGATGTGGTGGGGAGGCGAGAGAGAGAGAGAGAGAGAGAGAGAGAGAGAGAGAGAGAGAGAGAGAGAGAGAGAGAGAGAGAGAGAGAGAGAGAGAGAGAGAGAGAGAGAGAGAGAGAGAGAGAGAGAGAGAGAGAGAGAGAGAGAGAGAGAGAGACGGAATGAAAGGTGAAGATAGGAAGAAAACGAAAAAGTGATTGAAAGAGAGAGAGTGAGAGAGTGAGGGAATGTCAGGAAAAGAGAGAGAGGAAAGATGAGGAGAAAATCAAAATGACACGATAAAACACAAGGGTTGGTGCAGGGAGCCGCCAGGCCTACACGCGGCAGCCAATCTATAATAAAACATGGCTACTTTTTTCCACCAATCATGCCCATCCATAAATGTGTCTCATCTTCTTCCTTATTGACTCACCGCTAACAACCTCATTACCCATTCCATTCATCCAGTACCGTGTTTGATAACCAATATTTTCCTATCTCTTCTTTTAATCTAAGTTTATCAAGCTTGAATACATTACTTCTTGTCTCTCCTGATTACTGACCCAGATCATTTTGCTTATGTCACCCTTGTTACATCGGCTATACTGTTGTTATGTACCCTATACCACTTGAAGGCCTCCATCAGACCCCCTCTTAAACTTCTTGTCCTATTTTGCTTGTTACCCTTCGCATCTCTACTGCAAAGTTCATCAAGGCAAGTTTTAGCATCATTAGGTCATCAGGACACCAGCAAACCAGCCACAAACTTTGCTTATGTCGCTCTTAATCCTTGTTGTTCCTTCTTATATTCCTGTCATTCCTCGTATCTCTCCTTCAAACAGAAACCAAAGCACCTGAACCGTCATTACTTAATATTTTGCTTATGTCACCCTCACTACGTTATCAGGACATAAGGAAAGCAGCCACAAACTTTATGTCACAAACTTTGCTAATGTCACTCTTAATCCTCGTTATTCCTTCCTATACCCTTGTTATTCCTCGTATCTCTTCTACAGACCTAAGCCAAACAGCTGAGGCGTCATTAGTCTATCAGGACACAAGAGGAAACACGCCACAAATTTGGTCCGCGAGTCAACAGTGAACGCGTGAGCCGGCGCCCGGGTGAACACTTAATGAGGCGCCGCCACTCTCGTCGCCGCGTCTCACTGCACGCGGTGGAGGTGAGGATTTTCTCTTACTGAGGTGCAGGCTTCCTCTTATTATCATTTATATCAGGCAGCGAGAAATAAGGCCAGATTCTATGGGTCTATTTAATGATTTGTATAGGGAATGGGAGGGTGTGTGTGTGTGTGTGTGTGTGTGTGTGTGGTAGAGGGGATGTAGTAGTAGTAGTAGTAGTAGTAGTAGTAGTAGTAGTAGTAGTAGTAGTAGTAGTAGTAGTAGTAGTAGTAGTAGTAGTAGTAGTAGTATGGCACAAAACTGTATAGACATTTCAAATATTCTTTATGATCCTTCACATCTCTCTCTCTCTCTCTCTCTCTCTCTCTCTCTCTCTCTCTCTCTCTCTCTCTCTCTAACACAAACATTCCTGATTTCCTTACCTACTTCATCTCTCCCTCCCTCCCTCCTTCCCTGGCGCCCTTAACGTATTTCATTCCCCATACTATTCATCTAACCTATCCATTCATTCATTCACTCAACTCATTTTTCTCTCTCTCACACACGCACACAAATTCCTTCTCGTTTCCCTATTGATTCCATCTCTCCTACACGTAACATTCCTTTCTTTCCTCCCTATTCAACCAACGCATT
>NC_087176.1:290000-292500 GCF_035594125.1 Scylla paramamosain
CACAGGAACACAAGAACATAAGGGAAACAGCAACACAGGGACACAAGAACATAAGGGAAACAGCAACACAGGGACTCAAGAACATAAGGGGAACACAGGAACAAAGGAACACAAGAACATAGGGGAAGCTGCAAGAACACAAGGGTTGGGTGCATGAAGCCAGCAGACCTACACGTGACGAGCCCTGAATAACGCATGCTGACCTATTTCTGCCTCTCATCCCCATCCACTTAAGTCAGTCAGTCAGTCAGTGAGTCGGTCAGTCATTCAGTTAGTGTACAGCAAGAGAAAATAAAGGACGTATTTTGAACACGAGTAAATTCAAGACAATAATCCTCACAAAAACTAAATGAATAAATTAAATGCACGAATAAATAAATAAAGGAACAAAGACTCTGCAAACATCAGTTCGAATCAGTCTGGCTTATTTCAAGACAACAATATTATCGGACACGAAAATTTGAAACGCTAAAAAAAAAAAAAAATAATAATAATATAAATAAATAAAAAGAAAAAGAGAAAGTAACCAAAAATTCACAAACGAACACAACACACACACACAAACTCACAAACACACACACACACACACAAACTTAAACCCTTTCCCAGCACACACAATCCCCATAGAGGTCCGCTGACGACTGAAGGGAGAGCTGTCTGGGGTGAGGGGGCCAAAGGGAGAGGGGTGAGGGGTGATAGGTGGTAGGAGGAAGGTCACATGCCCGCCTGTCCGCGCCGCCCATCATTATGAGGGGAAGCAGCCACTCCCCTTTAAGCACGCTGGTCCAGAGAGAGCCAGTGCGTTTGAGGGAAGCAAACGCACCTCTGATATATATTCTCTTTGTTGCAGCTCATCCGCGAGAGAGAGAGAGAGAGAGAGAGAGAGAGAGAGAGAGAGAGAGAGAGAGAGAGAGAGAGAGAGAGAGTCTGGTAAATTAAATGTTTGTATTCCTCTGATGCTCTGATGGAAAGAAGTGAGAGGAGGAGGATAAGGAGGAAGATCAAGAGGAAGAGTAGGAGAAATAGGAAGAGGAAGAGGAAGAGGAGGAGGAGGAGGAGGAGGGTCTTTGTCTGAGAAGTACTGTGTGAGGAAGAGAGAGAGAGAGAAAAAAAACAAAAGTGGGGGGCAAACAAAGGATGGTTAAAGATAAAAAAAAAAAAAAAAAAAAAAAGAGAGAATGAGAGAAAGGGAAAGGAAAGAGAAATACTACGTTAAATACGACCCTGAACAGACAAGACGACCTGCACCACGCTTCACTCCATGACTCCTGGTCGTGGTAAGAGTAGTACCTGATTAATCAAACTCTTTACTTTTTAACACATATTTGTAGCACATTTTTAAGAGTAATTTGTGTATATCAAGAACACACGCTCTCTCTCTCTCTCTCTCTCTCTCTCTCTCTCTCTCTCTCTCTCTCTCTCTCTCTCTCTCTCAAGCACACGTTTATTTCATCATCTCTCTCTTATAATTCCCTCACATATTCACTCCCTCACCACCACAAACCCCCACAAACATCGTAACCTTGGCACACACAGCCTCATTCACTTCCTCCTGTCATTCTCGCCTCACCAAATCAAGCAAACGATCCCAATTAACTTAATTTTCACTGCTGTTATACACCTTTCACTTTTATTATTAATTTTTTTTTGTCATAATCATCTACACATTTTAAAAGGTTTATTTTTTTTTCACTCTACGGTTCCTCAATACGTACTTCTGTAGATTAGATTAGATCAACGTTGCATTATTCTCTTCTTTCTGTCCGTCCAAACAGTTCATCACAGTGGTTTCAGTTAAAAGACGACGACCATAACTTAATCACAAATAGATATACATTTAATTTTCTCTACAGACAATTCTAAGTATCGTTCTGGCCATACACTTTTTAAAACATGTATCCTTTTAATCTTCCTTTCCTCTCAGTGACTGTAAAGATCCCGTACAGTGCCTTACGTGTAGTGAAATAGTGAAAACCTTAATACCTTCACTCATAACCACTGAAAAATCACACCTTTAATCTCCAGTCCTTTCTTATCAGTGCTTACAGAGATTACGTACAGTGTTAGTGCAGTGAAATAGAGGTAAAAGCCTTGACACAGCTTCACTCATAACTACTGCAAATTTCATACCTTTGATCTCCTTTCCTTTCCTCTCAGCGGTTGTAAAGATTCTGTACAGTTTTAGTGCAGTGAAATGGAGTGAAAGCCTCAATAACTCAACTAACCACAGCACAGGTGAAGCAAACGTGTGACAGGTACTCACTCATGAGGCGTGGTGCTGATGACTTCCTTACCTGTGGAATATCAAAAATAGATAAAAAAAAATATGAAAAGACAAGAAAAAAAATATGTATTTCATTTAAGCGAATAAAGTCACAAAATATAGGTAAAAGATAAAACTGAATAGAGCAAATAACAGACATAGGAGAAAGTAAAAGAGAGAGGCGAGGAAAAATACGCAAGAGTAAGAAAGAAAACAGAAAAAAAGAGTGAGAGAGAG
>NC_087176.1:302500-315000 GCF_035594125.1 Scylla paramamosain
TTTTTCCATCTCTTACCCAACGCCTCTCTCTCTCTCTCTCTCTCTCTCTCTCTCTCTCTCTCTCTCTCTCTCTCTCTCTCTCTCTCTCTCTCTCTCTCTCCATTTCTTAACCAACGTCTATTTCTTTTCCTCTCTTTTGTGTCTATTCAATTCCCTTTCCTTTTTTTTTTCTCTCTCTCTCTCTCTTCTGTCTCCTCGTTGTGTTGTGCCTGGTCAGCGCCGCCAGCCACAAGGTCCTTCCACGACCACCACGACCACCACTCAACCACACACTCAGCACCGTTAAAATATCCACTTTAGGGACCAAATATCCACACTAGCAATGAATGTATGAAGTTTGTCGGAAGAATACTAAAGCATAACAAATATATGAAGTTTACGAGGAAAATATTCATAATGAGTTTGAATACGTGAACTTTAATGAAGAAAATATCCACTTCAGAAAAAAATTATCCACATTTGGAATAAAAATATGAAGTTAACGACGAAAATGTTGATGATAAGGATAAGTTATGATGTTTATTAAGCAAAACATCCGCTTTAAGAATAAAAATATCCACTTTGAAATAAAATTATGAGGTTCACGAAAGAAAATATCCACATTAAGTACCAATTACCCACTTTGAAAACAAAATATCCACATTGAGAACGCATCCATTAACTTTACGAAGGAAATACCCGATTAGTGAAGAAAATATCCGCTTTAAGAACAAAATATAAAAAAAAACACAGAATATCCACTTCAATAAGAAAATATTCACTTTAGTCTTTGTTAAATAAAAAATGAAAATAAAATAAAAACGAGACAAAAAACTTAATAATTCTCTCTCTCTCTCTCTCTCTCTCTCTCTCTCTCTCTCTCTCTCTCTCTCTCTCTCTCTCTCTCTCGTTTGGAGTCAAAGCACACTCAAGATTTTTTTTGAGTCTTTCCTTTTCTCCTCCTCCTTCTCCTCCTTGCTTTTAGAAATGAGAGAAGGGAAGGGGAAGGGGAGACAAGAGAGGGGCAAGGGGAGACAAGGGAGGGGGGTAAGGGACCGGTTTGGGGGATGGGAGATGGGGAGGTTGGGGGTGATGGGGGTGAGGGTACAGGAAAACAGAGCTTATGTTGTCTCCCATAACACCTGGTAGAGAGAGAGAGAGAGAGAGAGAGAGAGAGAGAGAGAGAGAGAGAGAGAGAGAGAGAGAGAGAGAGAGAGAGAGAGAGAGAGAGAGAGAGATGGTTAAGGGAGGATAATGGGAAGAATAGGATGTAGGGAAAATAGGATGAGGAATGACAGAAAGAGATTATTATTCAGACAGGGAGGTGGGGAGAGAGAGAGAGAGAGAGAGAGAGAGAGAGAGAGAGAGAGAGAGAGAGAGAGAGAGAGAGAGAGAGAGAGAGAGAGAGAGAGAGAGAGAGTAAATAACAACGAAGAAAATTTAAAAGGAAACTGATAAGAAAAAAAACAAAAAAACAAATTAATAGCAAATAGAATAAATAAATAAATGAAAAAAAAAAACAATCACTCACACACACACACACACACACACACACACACACACACACAGTACCGGAAAACAGCCGCGTCACTCACAAGGAAGGAAAATAATGCCAAAGAAAGGGAAAAAAAGTGAAAGGAGAGGGAAAAAAAGGAAACTTGAAAACAACGGTAGAAATTGTAAGGGCGTTTGACGGAGGCGAGGCTGAGGACAGGAGACATTGTGGTGATGAGGGGGGATGGGGGAGGGGGGAGGGAGAGACGGAGGGTAGCCAGGAGGAAGGAAGGGAGGATAGGAAGGAGGGTAGGTGGAGGGAAGGTTAAGGGAGAAGGAAGAGGAAGGGAGGGAAGCGGGGGTAGGAGGAAAGGTAGAGAGAGGGAGGGAAGGAGGGAGAGTATGTGAAGGGAAGGTAGGAAGGAAGGAGGGAGGGAGGGAAAGAGGGGGAAAATGTGGAGGGAAGGAAGGTAGGAAGGAAGGAGGGAAGGAGGGAGGGAGGGAAGGGCAAAGAGAACTAAACTCACTCTCTCTCTCTCTCTCTCTCTCTCTCTCTCTCTCTCTCTCTCTCTCTCTCTCTCTCTCTCTCTCTCTCTCTCTCTCTCTCTTCCTCTTTATCTTTTTTCTATATTTCCTTTTCACTTTGTTTTCCTTTTTATCTTGTTTGTTTAAATGTCAAGTTTCTCTCTCTCTCCCCCTCCCCCTCTCTCTCTCTCTCTCTCTCTCTCTCTCTCTCTCTCTCTCTCTCTCTCTCTCTCTGGTTATATCATTCTACCCAATTATTTTTTCCTCAAACGTCTTTTAGTTTCCGTCGTCACAAATATATATTTTTTTCCTCTCCTGCCAATAATTGCTCCCCACTATTAGTTCTAAGAGGAGGAGGAGGAGGAGGAGGAGGAGGAGGAGGAGGAGGAGGAGGAGGAGGAGGAGGAGGAGGAGGACGAGGAGGAGGAGGAGGAAGTTATAATAAAAGAAGAAAAGTAAGAGAAGGAACAGAAGGAATCAGCTGAGGTGGAAGGAGGAGGGGGAGGAGGAGGAGGAGGTGGAGGAGGAGGGGCCAGTAACAGCTGTGCGGGAGGAGAAGAGGAGGAGGAGGAGGAAGAGGAGGGATAACGGGGCTGGAAAGGATGAGAGTGGACTGTGAGGGAAGAAAAGAGAGAGAAATAGAGAGAAGGGGAAAGGATTAACTGAGTGGAGGTGGAGGAGGAGGTGGAGGAGGAGGAGGAGGAAGAGGAGGAGGAAGGGTGGGAGGAGAGGTGTGAAGAGGAAGAGGCAGAGTAGGACAGAACTACTACTACTACTACTACTACTACTACTACTACTACTACTACTACTACTGTTACTACTACTACTATTACTACTACTGCTACAAGTTATAAATTTCCTTACCCAAATGAATTAAAATATCAGTCAGAACATAAATAAACAGTAAAGAGAGACGAAGAGGAGGAGGAGGAGGAGGAGGAAGAGGACGAGGAGGAGGAGGAGGAGGAGGAGGAGGAGGAGGAGGACAGATAAGACACAGATAACTTGTTGATCACCACCATCACCACCACCACCACCACCACCTCCCCTTCCCCTCTTTCCCCTCCATCCCCTCCCATCCTGTATACAATGTTACCATCACCACAACACACCCCTTCCACTCTCCCGTCCTCTACCCTATACAATGTTACCACCACAATCCCTCCTCTCTTTCCTGTCTCCCCTCTCCCTCTTCCCTCTACAATGTAACCAGCACCACCATCACCACCACCACCACCACCACCTCTGCTGTGGCGGCGTCTGGCATCACTGCAAGGAGGCTTTCATGTCAATATGGCCGTTTTTTACAGGTTTAATTAAGGGATATTAGACTCTGAGGGCCATAAAACCTTAATTGAAGTGTGTGAAGCACTCAAGTGATGCCTCGAATAGATGCGAGGGGGGAGGGAGGGGGGAAGGAGGGATGCTTCTCTTTTTGACTTAGAATGCTTGGTATATTTATTTATTTATTCATTCATTTATTTATTTTTTACTTTCGTGTTTAAACTTCTTTTTTTTCCGGGTTTATTTATTTGTTTAGATCAACTTGTATTTATCGGGTGTTCTTTATTTTTCTTTATTACTTTTACTATTTCAGTTTTTCCCGCTACTTTCCTTATTTTTTTTTTCCTTCGTAGGGTGTGGGTCAAACTAACTTTTTTTTTTCCCCTCCTGTTTTATCTTCATTTTCCTTCTTATAGTGTGATTGAGGAAGATTTTTTCCCCGTTACTTTTCCTATTTTTTCTTTTTTTTTCTTTATTTCCCTTTTGGTGTGGATCAGGCAACCTTTTTTTCCCCTTTCGTATGGTGTGAATCAAACTTTTTTCCTGCTTTTTTTTCCGCTCCTTCATGAAAACCTTTTATTTCCATTCATTTATATGTGTGTATGTATGTATGTATGTATGAATGTATGTACGTCTGTTATGCATTATCATTCTACCACTCATCTCCTCCTCCTCCTCCTCCTCCTCCTCTTCCTCCTCTTCCTTCTACTGAGTAAGGGAAAATTAATAGGCACTAAAATGATTAATGGGTTAAGTTAATGGTACAGGAAATGGGAAATTTTAACCGTGATAGGGAAAAAAAGATGGAGGTAAAGGGAAAAAAATATAGTGAGAGGAAAAAAAGGGAATATTTATATGTATGGGTATATTTGTGAGTGATCGTTACTCTCTCTCTCTCTCTCTCTCTCTCTCTCTCTCTCTCTCTCTCTCTCTCTCTCTCTCTCTCTCTCTCTCTAGCCACTTTTCCTCCAGTCCGTCTGTCTCATTCCTTTTCTAATCTCTCTCTCTCTCTCTCTCTCTCTCTCTCTCTCTCTCTCTCTCTCTCTCTCAGGGCGGGAATTGAGTTAGGCCAGAGGGACGAGGGGACGAGACAATGAACTTAGGAGAGGAAGTGGTGATTTTCGGGTGGGGGCGTGGGTGTGGGCGTGGCGGGACGGTGGTGGGCGGTCGTGGGCGGGCGTGGGAGGATGTGGTGGTGGTGGTAGTGGTGTGTGTATGTGTGTGTGTCTGTGTATGTGTGTCTGTGTATGTGTGTGTGTGTATGTGTGTATGTGTAATACGGTCACTCTGTATTGTGTGGGTTCTCTCTCTCTTTCTCGTTCTCTCTCTCTCTCTCTCTCTCTCTCTCTCTCTCTCTCTCTCTCTCTCTCTCTCTGACCTCATTCCAGTCCCAGATTCCATTTTTTCTCTCTCTACTTTTCTCTTTCATTGACAACTCTGCCTATAATCTTCCTCCTCCTTTTACCTTCCCCTCCTCAATCCTCCTCCTCTTTATCCTTTTCCTCTTCCTCCTCCTCTCCATCCTTGTCCTATAAACTCGCCGTTCTTCTGCATCTTTAATTCCTCCTCCTCCTCCTCCTCCTTTTCCTCTTCCTCGTTACTCACCCCTATTTCATCCTCTCCTTGCTTGTTCATATTTTGATCCCTCTCTTCTCCTCTTGTTCTTCTCGTTCTCCTCGTCTTCCTCGTCTTCGTCTTCCGCCTCCTCTTCCTCCTCCTCTTCTTCACAATACTGCACTCCAATTCCTTCCTGGCTCTTTAGACATTCTTCCTTCCTTCCTTCCTTCCTTCCTTTGTCCTCTTCCTCCTCCTCCTCCTTAATAGTACTACCTTCCTATGCCTCCTTAACCTCCTTAGTCATATCCATCCTTCCTTCCCTCCTCCTCCTCGTCCTCCTCCTACACAGAGCCAGTACCATAACTCACGCCGCTCCTTCCCCACCACCAATCCGCGACGCACCAATAAAGTAAAAAAAAAAAAAGTCACAAAAACTAACAAAAACACACAAAAAAATGAGAAGAGTTACAAAAAGTCCCCCTGCAAGATTCCCTCACTTCTCCGCCTCCCTCGCCGCCGCTAAGCCTTGACAAGGGAAAAATGGGCGCGCCTCCCCTCAGTGACGCGCCGCTCCCCTCAAACTCCCCTCAGAGGACCGTGTCAGGGCGGAGTCTTGCCCCGAACTGTCATTTGTCAACAGAACGTCCCAGTCAAGGCGGCCACTCTCGTCCCGTCCTGTCCCGCGTCCTGTCGAAATTAAGTCCTGTCCTGTTCTGTTCTGTTCTGTTTTGTTTAGTTCATTCCGCCTCTGTTTCCGTTTTTTTTTCCGTTTATTTTCGTTTTATTTCCCGTCCCGCCGTTTCCCGCTCCTTTCTGTCTTGTTTCCTCCCGTCCTTTTCTGTTCCACTCCGTTCCGTCTCGTCCTAGTCTAGCTCTGTCGTCTCCTTGTTCTTCCCGTCCTCTTCTGTTCTGTTCCGTCCCGCCCCATCCTTTCCCTTCCCACAACAGAAGAAAATTAAGATATAGCAAAGACCAGACGTGAAGTATTGTCAGTCAGTCAGTCAGTCAGTTGAAGAGAACACAAAGAACACAAGGAGAACAAAGAAAGAACAAAGAACAGTAGATATGATGACCCTTACGAGAGAGAGAGAGAGAGAGAGAGAGAGAGAGAGAGAGAGAGAGAGAGAGAGAGAGAGAGAGAGAGAGAGAGAAACATACACAGACAAGAGACGAAGCCTAACCTAACCTGACCTAACTCACGGAATTCAATGAAACACACACACACACACACACACACACACACACACACACACACACACACACACACACACACACACACACACACACACACACACACACACACACACACACACACACACACAAAGGTCTAGCAGTAATACTCTTTCCCCGCGTCTCAAACTTGAGGGACGAAAGGAAACCATAAATATTTCCCAAGACAAACAGAAACACACATAATATTTCTTTTCCGACTCGCGCAGAGAGAGAGAGAGAGAGAGAGAGAGAGAGAGAGAGAGAGAGAGAGAGAGAGAGAGAGAGAGAGAGAGAGAGAGAGAGAGAGAGAGAGAGAAAGGAGATATTTATAAGTCTTTTGTTGGCAGGAGGAGGAGGAGGAGGAGGAGGAGGAGGAGGAGGAGGTGGTGGTGGTGGTGGTTTAAAATGTAATAAAGTAAGAACGCTAAAGTAAGAAGAAGCAAATGTGAAAGAGAAAAAGAGTTTTAGAGAGGAGGAGGAAAAGGAGGAGGAGGAGGAGGAGGAGGAGGAGGAGGAGGAGGAGGAGGAGAAGGAGGAGGAAGACTGCCACAATAACACCGATTCCTCCTCCTCCCGATTATCTCTAACCATGCACGAGTCTCTCTCTCTCTCTCTCTCTCTCTCTCTCTCTCTCTCTCTCTCTCTCTCTCTCTCTCTCTCTCTCTCTCTTTCTCCCTTAGTGTTGCACTTAAACAAAAATGAACTAGTAAGAAAAGCAGTTACTAAGAATAAAAAAAAATGGAAGAGGAAGAAGAGGAAGAGGAAGAGGAGGAGGAGGACGAGGAGGAATAAAAGGGGGAAAAAGAGAAAGAGAAGGAATATTTCGCACGATATATAAAATGTGTAAGGAGAGAGAGAGAGAGAGAGAGAGAGAGAGAGAGAGAGAGAGAGAGAGAGAGAGAGAGAGAGAGAGAGAGAGAGAGAGAGAGAGAGAGTGAAATTACCCAGAAGAGAGAAGGAGGGGAGAGACCACAATGAGGGGAGATTATAAAGAGGAGGAGGAGGAGGAGGAGGAAAAGAAGAAGGAAACATGGTGTGGAGAGGAAAGGAGAGAGGAAGAAAGGAGGGATTAGATATATTACGTGGAGAGAGAGAGAGAGAGAGAGAGAGAGAGAGAGAGAGAGAGAGAGAGAGAGAGAGAGAGAGAGAGAGAGAGAGAGAGAGAGAGAGAGACCCATCCACACATAGTACCGTTACTTTCAATCTTTCCCGATCCTTGACGACAATCTTTCCCCTTAAGAGGAAAAGAAGAGGGGAAAAAGCAGGGAAACAAGAACAAGAATGGCCTGAAAATATGTACTAATTCCTTTCCTCCCTTACAAAAAAACACCCGTACACCCCCTGCCCCTCCTACACCCCTAAGACAGAGAGAGGGAGGGAGGGAGGAAGGGAGGACAGGAGGGAGACACGTGCACCCCCCTCGACGTCTACAAAAACACTGGCGACTTGAGTTCCCGGCACCTTTTATATAATAAGAGAGTATCTAGACCGACTTCCCCGCCAGCTGGTTACTGTTTTATTTGTCTCTTTATTTATTTACCAAGGGAGGGAAGGAGGAAGGGAAGAGAAGCCAGCGTTGAATTAATTATCCCTTGCTTTTATTGTCAGTCTATATCTCGATCACGTGACTCGGGTGAAGAAATGTCCAGTAGTGTTTTGTTAAGGGAAAAATTTTTAGTGGTGTTAAGTGAGGCGAAGCTTTTGGTGCATTAGTCTGTAGTTCGTGAAGGGAGTGGTAAGAGAGAGAGAGAGAGAGAGAGAGAGAGAGAGAGAGAGAGAGAGAGAGAGAGAGAGAGAGAGAGAGAGAGAGAGAGAGAGAGAGAGTTACATATTTTTATCTTCTCTCTAATACAAATTTAGCAAAGAGTGTTAACAGGGTATGCAATATTTTATCATGCCACGAATCTCTCTCTCTCTCTCTCTCTCTCTCTCTCTCTCTCTCTCTCTCTCTCTCTCTCTCTCTCAAGTCGTTATGGAAACACTCAGTTCTCGTTCTCAGTTCTAAACCACAAAGCACCACAACTGCAAAGTGCCACACACACACACACACACACACACACACACACACACACACACACACACACACACACACACACACACACACACTGCATGGAAACCCGGTTCTCCTCTTCCTCCTCCTCTTCCTTCTTGCTCTCTTGTTCCCTCTTCCCCTTCCAATCCTCCTCCTTCTTCCTTCTTCTTCTTCCCCTCCTCCTCCTTCTTCTTCCGCCTCTCCTCCTCCTCCTCCTCCTCCTCCTCCTCCTCCTGCACTACCACCTCCTTTTCCTTGTCCATTCCTACATCCTTTGCCTCCTCCATTTTTACTACCACCAACTGCTTCCCCCCTCCTTCTCCTCCTCCTCCTCCTTCTCCTCCTCGGGAAAGTCCAATAAAAGTCCTGCCTTCCTCTGTATAAAAGTCCCGCGAAGGTCCCTTAAGTCCACGTGTGGAGGGACTGTTGACACAAGAAAAAAGTTCACTTCTGCTCCTTTGGTTGAAATTTGCCCTCTCTCTCTCTCTCTCTCTCTCTCTCTCTCTCTCTCTCTCTCTCTCTCTCTCTCTCTCTGGGTTGGTTTTTTAGTTGGTTAATTTTAGTTTCATGTAGCGTGTAATTTTACGCCTGCCATGTGTGTGTGTGTGTGTGTGTGTGTGTGTGTGTGTGTGTGTGTGTGTGTGTGTGTGTGTGTGTGTGTGTGTGTGTGTGTGTGTGTGTGTGTGTGTGTGTGTGTGTGTGTGTGTGTGTGTGTGTGTGTGTGTGTGTGTGTGTGTGTACAGCTTTTTATGTGTGTATGAGGAGAGGAGTTGGCACTTTTTTTTGCTGTGTGTGTGTGTGTGTGTGTGTGTGTGTGTGTGTGTGTGTGTGTGTGTGTGTGTGTGTGTAATGGGGGTCATCACAGTAATACAAAATATTCCGAGTGTCAAGTGGTAACATTCACGCATTCTAACCTTCTCCTGCTCCTCCTCTTCTTCCTCCTCCTCCTCCTCCTCCTCCTCCTCCTCCTCCTCCTCGTCGTCGTCCTCTTATCTCCCCTTTTTACCTCCATCTTCTTCCTCTATTTCTTTCCCTGCCTCTCACTTCCCCTCTCACTGCTCCTCCTTCACCTTCTTATCTCTCTCTCTCTCTCTCTCTCTCTCTCTCTCTCTTTACTATTTTCTTCCCATCTTTTTTTCCTCAGGTATTTTCTTCCAGCCTCTTTCCGTTCTTGACTTTTTCTTGCTTCATTTTCTTTATTTTTCATTTTTTTCTCATCCTGTAATTTCGTCTTTTTATTTAATTTTATGTGTTTTTCATCTTAGATTCTCTCTCTCTCTCTCTCTCTCTCTCTCTCTCTCTCTCTCTCTCTCTCTCTCTCTCTCTCTCTCTCCTTCCCTTTTACGGAATCCTCTCTCCCCTTCCTCTTTCATTTCCCTTTCAGAATTCTCCCTACCCTTCCAGTCCTCTTCCCCTTCCAGAATTCTCTCCTCCCCCTTCTCCTTCCAGTTATCATCCCCTTCCCCTTCATTTTAAAAACCTATTTCCTTTGCACTCTCATTCCAGAACTTCTCTTTCCTCCCCTTTTCCAGAATTTCCTAGACTGTTTTTCCTTTCATTCCTCTCCCCTTCCCCTTCTCTTCCTTTTCAAGAACCCTCCTTCTCCTCTCTCCTTCCTTTTCCCCTTCCTCCTCCCCATTCCAGAAGTCTATTCCTCTTTTCTTCCCCCTCCCAGAACCCTCTTCCCTTTTCTTCCCTCTTCCCAGAGCACTATCCCCCCTTCCCTTCCCCTCAAGAATTCTCCTCTCCTTTCCTCCTCCTTTTTTCCTCCCTCCTCCCCCTTCCCCTTCCCTCCCATCACAATTTCCCCACACTACCAAATGGAATGAATTATTAAACAGGCAAAACTTCCCTTGACGAATTTGCTGCTGAACCGAACAACTTCACTCCGCCGCCCACCAACCGAACGAGTCCCGCCTTTTATCCGAACTTCACTCATAACCGAACTTGACCGTAACCGAATTTCCCGCGTCCTGGAAAATTTGCCTTCATTCATTCACTCACTCAGTCACTCGCTCACTCGCGCCTCGCCTTCCTTCCTTTCTTCCTTCTTTCTTCCTTCCTTCTATCTTTCTTTCCTACTTTCCGTTTTTCTTTTTCCTTCTTTTTTTCCCTCTTTCCTTCCTTCTCTCTTTCCTTCCTTTCCTCCTCTTTCCTTCCTTCCCTCTTCTCTCCCTTCCTTGCTTCCTTGTTTTTTCTCTATGTCTTTTATTTTGTTCCTTGAAGAAGAAGAAGAAGAAGAAGAAGAAGAAGAAGAAGAAGAAGAAGAAGAAGAAGAAGAAGAAGAAGTGAAGACAATAAGGTTCAATAAGGCCAGGAAGGTTTTATTGTCCTCACTCATTAGGAAAAAAAGAAAAGAAAAAAGAAAAGAAGAGAAATATTGTCATAAGTTTGGAAAATGAAAGACGATGTGACTTTTATCTCCCAAATTATTGACGGGATTTTAAACTCTCTCTCTCTCTCTCTCTCTCTCTCTCTCTCTCTCTCTCTCTCTCTCTCTCTCTCTCTCTCTCTCTCTCTCTCTGTGTGTGTGTGTGTGTGTGTGTGTGTGTGTGTGTGTATGTGTTAACACGAAAAATGGGGATATAATGAGAGAGAGAGAGAGAGAGAGAGAGAGAGAGAGAGAGAGAGAGAGAGAGAGAGAGAGAGAGAGAGAGAGAGAGAGAGAGAGAGAGAGAGAGGAAACAAAAGAAATAGACGTATAATGAAAGAGGGGAAAAAAAAAAAGGACATGGCGAATATGTGAAACTGTGAAGAAAATGGAAAACACAATAAGAGGAAAAAAAGAAAAAAAGATCAAGAAGAATGAGCGAAAATGCGAAAAATATATAAAAAAACAATAAAAGACAAAATAAATAAATGAATAAAGAAAGAAATAAACAAAAAAAATAATTTATAGTGGATATATAAGGAAAAAAGAGAAAACGAGAAAGAAAATAAGAAAAAAATAACACACACACACACACACACACAGCACTCCAGTTCCCATCACCTCACTTCACCACAAACTTATATAAAACCCCGTGTGTCTGCTTGGGTCAGTCAGTGTGGCGGCGCTGAAGGGAAAAGGGGAAGGGGAAGGGGAAGGAGAGGGTAGATAAAGAAAGGAAGGGGAAGTAGAGACAGTTAAGAAGGCAATAGCGAGGGAGGAAAGAGGTGATAAAGCTGGAATAGCGTAGAAATAAGAAGCAAGACGAGAGGAAAGGAATGAGGAAGACGAGCAGGAGGAGGAGGAGGAGGAGTGAGGGAGGGGAGAAAAAATAAAGACAGACAGAAGGAATCAAGAAAAATGAGGGAAAAAGAGAGAGAGAGAAAGCCGGAATAAGAGTACGAATAAGGAATGGTTGAGAGAAAGAGAAAGAGAGGGAGAGTGAGAACGCAGGAAAAGAAAGAGAGAGAGAAAGAGAGAATGGACGAAATGAGAAAGCGTAAATTACAAAACAAAAACACGAATGAAGGACGCAATAAAGGAGAATAAAACCTTCATAAAAACACACAATGAAAAGAAAAATGGAGGAGGAGGAGAAGAAGGAGAAAATAAAGAAAGAAAAAGAAAAATGGACGAGGCAAAGAATGAGAGAGAGAGAGAGAGAGAGAGAGAGAGAGAGAGAGAGAGAGAGAGAGAGAGAGAGAGAGAGAGAGAGAGAGAGAGAGAGAGAGAGAGACAAAATAAAGGAGAAGAATACCGCATCAAATACCTTTTTTCCCCTCTCCCTCTCACTCTCCCTCTCCCAACTCTACCCCCAAAAAACCGCTACTGCTGGTGGTCTACGCGTGGCTGGGGGTCGTGTAGGGAGAGAGAGGGAGAGGGAGGGAGAGGGAGGGAGAGGTCACAATGGTCCCTTAGACGCTGCCGAATTGGGTGTGACCTCCGCAGGGGATCAATTTATGCCCATACACCCCTCTCCCTCTCCCTCTCTCTCCAGGCGTCCTAGGGAGAGGAAGGGGGAGGAGGGAGAGGAGGAAGAGGGGAGGGTTCCTATCTATTGTTGGGTATATGGGATTTATGGAAGAAGAAAGGCTAGAGGGAGAGGAGGGAGAGGGAGAGAGAGGGAGGAAAGTAGGGAACGGAGGAAGGAGAGCAAAGGAGGAAGAATGGAGGAGAGAGGCACGGAGGGAGGAAAAGAGGGCCATTACATCAGTGGAGGAGAGGAGAGGAGAGGATGGGGAGGAGGAGGGAGAGACAAGGAGCAGTCATTCATACAGACACTCCAGGAACATCAGGGAACACAAAGGAAGGTACAAGCAGCAGCAGACGTGTTGGTCCCTCCGCGGTTCTCTTTGTGATAAGCCGAACTTTATCTTATCTAGTGTGATTGGTTAATGTTTGGTGGTAGAGGTGAGTGGTGGTGTACTGGTGTAGTGGTGGTGGTGGTAGTAGTAATAGTAGTAGTAGTCGATGTTGTTGTTGTTGTTG